>NW_015538065.1:993882-996264 GCF_001515605.1 Sinocyclocheilus anshuiensis
CTATCAGTCGTATAATGCATGGCAATGGTAACAAAATCTATGAGAGTAAAAAAAACATGCACAGACAAATCCAAATTAAACCCTGCATCTCGTATCGCCACATCTGCGTGCTAAGACACGAAACGATCGGTTTGTGCCAGAAACTGAACAGTATTTATATCATTTTTTTTTACCTCTAATACACCACTATGTCCAACTGTCTTTGGGCGCGTGCACGGCTTCCGGTGCGTGATGTGTGTACGCGCTCTGGCGGAAGTGATCTCTCGCGCATATACGTCACTCATTGTTTACACAGTGCACAGTCATTGTAGGTACGACGGCTAATCAAAATGGTACTTACTTGCGCTTATCTGGATTGTTCAAACTGACTTAAAACTAAAAGATTACGTTCTCTCGCGCGAACTCATTTGGGAGTGGTGACTTTCCATGTATTCCCAACTTCTGAGCCTGCTCGCCTGAAGTTATGGTTGATTTCTCTTCGGCTGGATATCAACACACCCATTAACGTAAACTAGAGCGCGTACACACCTCACGCACCGGATGCCGTGCGCGCGCCCAAAGACAGTTGGACATGGTGGTGTATTAGAGGTAAAAAATTATGTAAATACTGTTCGGTTTCTGGCACAAACCGATCGTTTCGTGTCTTAGGACATCAATGTGTCGTCACGAGCCGCAGGGTTTAATTTGGATTTGTCTGTGCATGTTTTTTTTACTCTCATAGATTTTGTTACCATTGCCATGCATTATACGACTGACAGACTGCAACGGCTGGAGTTAAAAATCATCATATGTGTTCTAAAGAACAAAGTCACCTACATCTTGGATGCCCTGGGGGTAAGCAGATAAACATCAAATTTTCATTTTTGGGTTAACTATCCCTTTAAGACCTGCAGAAACCCTGGGAAATATGGCAGTTGTGGTGACTTTACAGAGTGCATTTCTGTGAACGAATTACAGCTAAATCGTATGTTTGGCGAAACCGCTACCTCTGCTGGTTGGAAGTCGCCACTGCAGTTCACGCATCCTGTGTTTTCACCATAGACTCACTGCAAGACCAGGAACCAGGCCAACATTACATCAGTACAACTGCTGAGACGTCTCCGCTAATGTGATTTAACACAAGAATGTGTCAGCATGCACTCCCTTCAAATTCATCTAAAGTGTTCTCCATTTGATCCCAACGCTATTCTTTTTCATTCGCGGTCCAAGAGGGACACTGCGTGTTGATCGGGCACTTCATGTAAAGAGTTAATAAACACACGAAGGACAGCATTTTTGATTTCAAACGTCATACAGAAGGGCGTGATAAGCGTCCAAGATAAAAATCTGACGTTGCTGGGTAACACTGGAAATAAATAAGCACAAAATAATGAGCACACAGCCATCATAAACAAAATATTGTTAAGCAGCTTCATCCCCACTGCGTTCACGCGCGCTTTCCAGAGGCACAGAGTTGCCTCCTTCGTCCTCCTCTTGCTTTCTGTTCGCAATCTCCCCAGAATCTGCGAGAGGAAAGACGGGTGCAGGGTGCGCAACAGCAAAGTCTGAACGGTGTGATACCGCGCGAACGGAGAGGAATCCGCAGAGCGAGGAAGAATAACGAGCCCGGATTTTCTTTGCGCCCAGAGGAGAAACCCGCAGCAATGAATAAATAAACAGGGCGGTTGTAAAACTCCGCTCGGATCGGGCAGTCGTGACCACGGGAGACTACGCATGTAAGATCGCTGGCGCATGAGAAGACCTCCAGCCGCATAGTCGCTCTCAGAATGCGGGCGTGAGAAGAAACATAGGCTACTACGGCGGAGGAATTAAAGTGCAACGGCGGCCGAGTGAACGTCTTGAGGGCCAGGGGGTGTGTGCGACTGCAGGACACCAGCATGTCGAACCGAAAGCACCGGGACAACCAGGAAATATGCGCCCGCAAGGTCCGAGAGCTCGCCCAGACGGGAGTGAACAAGCACTGCTTCGAGTGCAGCCAGCCTGGGGTGACTTACATCGACATCACTGTGGGCTGCTTCGTATGCACGTCGTGCTCCGGAATGCTGTGAGTGATAGCCTAATGCATGCGATTATTACAGCCGAGTGATTATGTCAAGATGCTTATGTTTTGTTTAGGCTATTCTTCAGCTAACTCTGGGAAATACGTGGCTACAATGCAGCGCTGTCAGCGAGAGATCTCTAGTTGTGTTTACATTCAAGACAGTCGGTAATTACTACTTTGTCGTTTTCAGGCGTGCCCCAGTCTCGCTTGCGTCACGATTTCAGGTTTGACATCCATATAAGCGTGTTTTCTGCATGTCCGCAAAGGAATGGTGTGTGTCCACTGCAGTTTTTACACGATTTCAGTTTGCAACTGCACTCACGAACACCGGAGGGGGGGGG
>NW_015538065.1:996298-1003188 GCF_001515605.1 Sinocyclocheilus anshuiensis
GCCAGCAGCCCGCAGCCCGCTTCCTTCACGGTTTTGTAATTTGTTGCTGCAAAAGGTTCTTGCAGTACACGTTCACGGCTCGTTCACGTCCTGCACAGTTTATCTCATATTGTTCGTGTTCAAATAAATGCCAACCCGTTGAACGTTTCTTCCCAGTTTCGCGTTTAACCACGCAGTTTGTTTCTGTTTCAGGAGAGGGCTCAACCCCCCCCACAGAGTTAAGTCTATTTCCATGACAACCTTCTCCCAACAGGAAGTGGAGTTTTTGCAAAACCATGGCAACGAGGTGAGTGACAGGTCTACTAGTACATAAAAGATGCTGTGCGAGTTTCTGAACGGGAGACAGCTGCTAAACAGCTGCCTTTTCTTTTTGAGGTAACATAGGATGAAGTCAATCTAAAAAAATATTTTTAAAGATTCATTTTTGGCATATTTAACTTTTTATTATGATAAGAGAGTATATGAGACAGGAAGTGGGAGAGGGAGAGAGGGGGTACAGGATGGGAAAATGTCCAAGGCTATTAACGCCAACACAATTTAAATGTTTAATATAATATAACGTAAAGTGGTAGTTTGTCCCATACCTTGCATGCCCCCTTTTTTTACACTCTTAATGTATGCACTTTTCCATAATAAAAAGAGTACATGCTTTTTAGGACATCATATAAGTTGGCAAATTTGTATTGGTCTTGTGCAAAATCATACCCTCCCTGGACCCCAAAGTAAATAAAGTGATCTCTATTTGGTGACTGATTAAAAAAATATATTGCTAGTTAATATATGTCGAGTTAATAATCAAAATATGTTAATTAATATTTTAAAAATCTAACACAAATGGTTGTAATTAGAGATAAATGCTTGGGGAAAAAAAAGTCAGAATCAGAATACAGGGTTACTTTTGAATGAACATCAATGGGGAAACATTATTTTTGCCATCATAATGGTAAAAATTCCTGACCCCTGGACTAAACAGTAAACCCAAAGGCCAAAATAAACATAGCACTGAACTGCTACTCTTGCAAAGGAGGCGTTTACATAGGAGTCTTAAGATTAAACATTAAAAGGGAAACTATTATATACATATACACATATACAGATTATATAGTGCTAAAACTTATATTGTTATATAATAACAATATAGCAATAGCCACAAAAAGTACAATAAAATCAGTATTAAAAAAAACAAGCAAATATAGAGCATATTTTGCATAGACATATGTTATGTCTCATATCAACAACCTCATAAGTAGCATACTCTAAATTCTATTAATAGAAAATACCACATGTGTAAGGGATAGACTTTCACAGTTTATTTTCGGCTGTATTTCTTAAGTGGATGTGTGTCAAAGTGCATATGTAAAACTACCTGGTCCATCCTCAGAAATGAAAGACTGAAAACATTTGATGTCTTCAATAATATAAACTACAAAAGCAGGCTAACTTAGTAGTGCATTGAGCAAATGTTAGATAGCTTGACACTAAGAGCCTCTGTTAAGTTTTGCATGAATTCATCTGTGTTTAAATGGTGTGTGGGCACAGCATAATATATATAGAGTTTTTAGTACATAATATACTGCGGTTTTCCCATGAGCGTGTGAGCAAATCTGAATGGGTGAATGGGTACAAGTACAGACGCTGCTCTTTCACTCCCCAACCGACACACACACACATTCACACCCACGATTGGCACTACAGGATTCTTGCACATTACAGTTGAAGCCAACTCTGAATGCTCAGAGGGTGGGTGCCGTTGCTTGTATAACACTGGCAAAAAATTAATCTGACTCATTCCTCCGCTTGCTGTCAGTAAAGCACTTTGAGTATGAGAAGGAACGGACAGGCACAGCAAATATCAATGCTAGTGATGACATTGAAGCGCATGATAAATGAAAACCACATGGCTAAATCGTTACTAATCCATACACAAATCACAGAGCCTGATAAATTGCATCTAAGCTTATTCGATGCTAAAAATGTGTGCATTTGGACTCCTTTTTTGTCTTTTATGTCACTGAGCATCTGGGTCAAAGTCTAATTTGTTAAAGTACCTCAGAAACATCATACTGGAACAGAGAGTTTCCTTGTAATGCAACAAACAGTAGCAGTTTGACATGTTTACATTAACTATTAATGTTCAGTAATAATAAAGCTTTTAAGTTAATTGCAAACATAACCACAAAGATGCAACATGCTTTCTAAGTAGTGCTGCGCAATCTCAATTTTACATTAAAATGCGAGCAAACCTCTCCTCTGAAGTCTCACTCTGTGCTATATGACGATTAGCCTGTAACAGGCTGTGTAAACTTTGTTAATGAGGCTTTAAAAGGAGATTAACTATGTTCTTGGTTTATGGGGTCGTTAGGTTGGAAGGAGGACCTGGCTCTGCATATTTGACCCCAAAACAGACGGCTGTTTTGACGCACGTGACACACAGAAGCTGAAAGAGTTCTTGCAGGACAAATATGAGAGAAAGAAATGGTGAGTGAGAAAAAGTGTGTCAGTGTGGATCAAACTGAATGATCAATACATGTCCTAAACCATTCAGCTTTTTCTCCCTGCATTATCTATAGATGAAAGTCAAAGAATGCGATACTAAGAAGTGTCTGTTTTTCCAGGCATTTCTCTAAGAGCAAGATCCGCAGGGATGCAAATGAGTCCCCATGGGCTCCAGGGGTTCAGGCTGTTCCAGCTCCACACGGGCCCGCTCAGAATCAGCCTCCGCCTGGACATCCTCTGAACCCCACTGCCCGGCCCACCCGTACACTGGTGAGTGTACATTGTATATTGGTTTATTAAATGTATTATTATTATGCTAAATGAAAGTCATTTTATTATTATTATTATTATTAGACTAACAGAGCAAAAATGTTGGTGGTAATGATAATAAAATTAATCCTTAATGTAATTTTTTTTCGTTAATATTATTATCAATACTTATTATTATAAATGCATATTACTTTACTTTTACTTTACTTTACTTTTAGTCATTTAGCAGACGCTTTTATCCAAAGCGATATTACAAAGGATTTTAGAAGGAAAATAGATTATACGAATAGGTTTAGTGTCAGTAAAGTTTTAAAGCTAATAATAATAATAACAACAATAATTATTATATATTATTATTATTATTATGGACAGAAAATGCATCAAATGATTTTACAAAGAAAAATAGAACATTCAAATTGGCTTATTGTCAGTGCTTTAAAACTACAGTTTCACTTAAAGCTGCAGTCCGTAACTTTTTTGTGTTCAAAAATGACAAAATTTATATAGTAAGCGAGTACACCATGAATCCATTTTCCAAACCGTGTTTTTGGCTTGTCCTGAATCACTACGGTACACCTATAATAAGTGTTTATATTCTGACTATTTTAGACTGGTTCGGGTATGTACCGCTGCGGAGTAGCCCAGCAAAGCTGCAGTCCGTAACTTTTTTGTGTTCAAAAATTAAAAAATTTATATAGTAAGCGAGTACACCATGAATCCATTTTCCAAACCATGTTTTTGGCTTGTCCTGAATCACTACGGTACACCTATAATAAGTGTTTATATTCGGACTATTTTAGACTGGTTCGGGTAGGTACCGCTGTGGAGTAGCCCAGTACCTGCGTGATTCGCCATAGACATAAACAGAGAGAAGTAGCTCCGGCTACAATGTTCTTCCGCAAGACGCAAGTTACGGACTGCAGCTTTAAATGAACGAAATCATTATTGTTATAAATGCAAGAGAAATTTACATAAAATTATTTTACAAAGAAAATGGAGTAAAACAGGCTTAGTGTCAGTAAAGAAGTATAAAACTGTAATTTCACTTTAATGAATTAGATCTAATAATGAACTAATAGGAGCACATTTCTGATGTATTGCTTGATTTGAACTGTAAGAGTGAAAGAGGGTTTTGGATCGAGCTATCTAACATGCTTTCATCTCTGATCTGAAAACCAGCCCCAAAATGTGTCACACCGCGGGTGCTGATCTGATTTTTAATACTGTGTGTGTGTGTGTGTATTCCCACAGTCCCAGTCCCAGTTGTCAATATGGGACAGAGCTCCTGCTGTCTCCCCAGCTGATAGCCGCACTGAGGTGTTCACTGCCAGGCCAACTCGCTCACAGAGCTTCAGAGATCATCCCATTAAAGGTACAGCCTTCAAACTCTCTTCTCTACCCATCTGCTCTTCTTTTCTTTACTCAATCTGTTTTTCTTCCTCTTTTCCGGTCTTCTCTTCCCCCTCCTTCTGTCTTGTCTACCTCCCTCCTCTCCTGATTATTAACACAGATGTACTGTACTGTGAGTCATCATTAGACTTTTTAATTTGTATTTAATTGTTTTAATGTCTGTTCCTTGCTCTCTATCTAAGACACATTGTTAAGTGGTGTGGAGAGACAGAGGCCAAGAACAATTTCTTCTGGAATGGGACACCAGAATCATCCATCCTCCTTTCCAGCCCTTCCACGTCCTTCAGGTACAAAAAGACACACACACATGGATTGTGTCTAGCACATAAAATACATTTCTGTAAGTATACAATAGGGTCCAAAAAGTCCACATTGACATTTATTTACGCCTGGAAATAAATAGAATGTTTTTTAAAAACTTTAAACAAAGAGTTTTGTTTTAAATGTTATGATTTAAAATGAAAAGTAAGTTATGTAAAATTGAAAATAAAATGTTCAATATAATTCAAGATTAGAAAGTAATATTTCAAATTCTGCATTATTTATAAACCACTAATCAACTGTAAGCAAATTTGTGACATTCAAGTAAATGAAATTCATGTACATTTTAGAGTTAGACTTTCCACTTAAAAATTGATAAAACATTTTTTATTAAATTAGAAATAAGCACTTTAATCTACAGTCTCAAAATAATAGATTGCAATGTATATCTACATTTCTGTAGTGTTTAAAAATTCATTGTCCCTCAAGTCTTTCTTCACTATTGAGCCATAACAGTTGCATTTAATCTCATCTTCCTTTCCTTATCCTTTATTTCACAGCAAGTAGCACTTTCAAAAACAGCTTTACTTTAGGTAAGTTGCTTAAACAATATATGTGATTATGAGTGATTGTGCAATGCAGACACTAGACAGCTATACCTCAGACCATCTGGCTGCAATGCTGAGTGAGCCAGCCATGACAAGCAAAAAGAAAATGCATTCATTAGTGTGCAGATATAATGTTTGTGCATATGTGAGCGTATCATAGAGAAAGAAACAGAAAGGGGCAGAGGAAAAGCTTGACGCTATGCAGAATTGTACCCCCATGGAATAATGCTGTTAACAAGAAACCAGTGGAAAGACTGTGGTTTAGATCAAGATCAAATGACCAAGCTAGTCTTAGTGTAAGATAAATACATTCAGAATGTCAGCAGTTTGTGGCCACAGTATTATATACAGTAAGCCAGTACGGTGAAACAAGCTACAAAAGCTAAGAAGCTATTTTAAAAAACACCTTAGCTCATCACCCAGTTCAGTCCAGCTTCAGAGATGTTTCTCACTGCAGTGGCCTCAGACGGAGTTTCTAAATACCAGCAGTGCCATGCTAAAGTCACAGAATGATATTGAATGTGTCCTGCACCCGCTCCAGCCAGCTACTTAAAAGCCCTACATTACAGCTCTGCCAGGTCAAGGAGAGACAATCTGCTCTTTGATAATGAAAAAGGCACAGGCTTTAAAGTAAAGGTATATTTAGAAAATCGCCCAGACCAGCGCCTGCTTTGTTTCACGTCTGTACTCACACATAACCTGTTGATGTGGAAGAATGTGTAGAATTATTTGTAGAATATACTGGAGTATTAATATTATAGGTCACACTTTATTTTAAGGCTGTTAACAAACCATCAACTATGACTTTTGCCTCAATAAACTGCTGCTTATTAATAGTTAGAAAGTTAGTTGTTAAGTTTAGGTATTGGGTAGGATTAGGGATGTAGAATATGATCATGCAGCACATGTGCTTTATACGTGCTAATAAACAGCCAATATGTTAATAATATGCATGCTAATAATAAGCAGCCAGTTAATATTGAGAATTGGTCCCTATACTAAAGTGTTACCATATTATACCAGGATGCGAATGAATCATCTTCAGCACATAATGCTTTTGTGTTATAGACATGTATGATCATCACAACTTATGCAGCTTTTTGAGGAAAGGGATGCACTTTTCCGAAGTGATCAGACGTACGATTTCTGCCTAAACTAACATCAAAGGACTGACATGAGTCACATCTAGAGACTAGAATATCATAGAAACTCAGGGGTGAGACCTTTTGACTTGGGCCAGTGAGCAACTACCTAGCAACCGCCCAGAATACCTTAACAACCACTGAATGATGCTTCTAGAACAAGCATAACCACATAGAAGCAGCATCACTCTAGCATTGTGTCACCGAATTCTGCACTGGAATGTTGAACATTTTTCATCAAATATTTAAATATAGTATAGAATTGCCTGGGTGTCTGACTTTTTCCTTTGAATCTGAACATGTGTATGTTTAAGATTTAGATACTTTTCAGAATGTGTGGGAAAAAATGTAGAGGTTACATTCTTAAAGCTAAAAACTTAAAACATTTATGTCAAAAATATTTTTCATGCATTTCAAACAGTGTTATGTACTAATATAGTATTTATTAAAATTTAGAATTAGCTGTTATTTTTATATTTTAGTTTTAGTAATTTTATCATGTGCTTTTGGCATTCTTCTTATTATTGTTTTTTAAGGATTTTTTTGTTAAGGTTAATTGATTTTTTATTTCAGTTTCAATTTTAGTCATTTTTGTGCTTTAAAGGGGTGATATGATGCTGCTAAAAAGAACATTATTTTGTGTATTTGGTGTAATGAAATGTGTTTATGCGGTTTAAGGTTCAAAAAACACATTATTTTCCAC
>NW_015538065.1:1003338-1010830 GCF_001515605.1 Sinocyclocheilus anshuiensis
AACTTTTATAAAGAATATCTCTTTGGATTTGAGACTTTAGTCTTTGCAACTTTACAGATCTTCTTTATTCACCAAGAGCTTGTAACACTCCAAAGAGAAAGGAAAAATTGAAATCGCATCATATGACCCCTTTAACTTAAACTTTTATTTCATGAGTTGCTAAAGCAACATTTCTCATTTTCATTAAAGTGTTTAATCTAATATTTATATTTTATTTAAATTTCATTTCAGTTAATGACATTTATTTTTAATAGTTTTAGGTAACAATAATGCTGACTGCAAAAGCATTTAGATCACAATAACGGATGGCCTTTCTGATTGGTTCAGGTCGCACTCTGTCAACTGGGGGTGGAGCTCCATTTAGAGCCTTCCCTAAATCGCTGAGTTTGGATTTTGGGGGTCTAAGCCACGCCCACAACACTCTAAGTTATGCTGCTCCGCCCCCTGTCCCTCAGGATAAGTATGCAGCCTTTTCACAGCTTGATAAAGTGTTCTCAGACAACACGCCTGTCACAGGTAAGAAAGAAGGCTCTGGGTATTATCTATTCTTTTTTTCTTATAACATTATTAAGCCAATCCATAAGATAATTCCAAACAAAATCTCAATATATCAAATAACCTAATAGGTTTTGTTGCTACATACAGTTTGTAGATTTGACCATCCCTTTTACACTTTTGTAGCCATTACAACAGCTCCCTCTGATGGACCGCCTCAGTATAGCACCCTCTTTAGTAACCGACTATCCTCCAGTTCCACCCCTGCAAGGTACAACTTTCAATAAAATAGAAGTTATTACACATAAGCCAAAACTAAATAGAAAAACAATATCTTCCAACCCACATTATTGTTAAGATGTTTGTTAATGGCTAATGGCATTTCTGTGAACTAGTGTATTGTCTTTTTCTCAGTTTCCCTCAGTCTATTTCTCTCTCTTTTTTAGCTCCCCAGGTGTTCCAGAGGCCACCTCTGGATCTCAAACGTTTGCAAGTGAGCAATTCAGAGTAGTAGTTTATCTAGATAACCCACCCAGAACTGATTGTGATGTACAGTGGGCATTGCCTTCGGGTTTTCAACTTTAACTTAGTCTTAATCTAAAGCAGTTATTTTTGAGTTTTTCTAAACAGAACCATAGCCTGAGTGTGACATGAAACATTTGGATGATCTTATAGCATGACCTCAAAAAAAATCTCTGTGATGGAAACATCTGTAAATTCACAATAATTAAGTCAAAACAGGGATCGAATCCAAAGTACAATTTGTGCTAATGAGAGACCTTCTGCAGTGTGTGACACATAACCACACTTTTTTCCCTCTCTGATTCAGATTTCCCAAACCCCTTCAATTCTACAACCAGTTGCGGCCAGCCCGTTCTGTCTCCCAGTAACCCCTTCAAAAGCACAGCCTCAGGTAAGAAATGTGTGGTATGTGAGGTAAATGTGTGTTCACTTTATATTTTGACTTATAGAAAACAGGAAGACTGCAATTCAGCACAATGCAGTTTTTGAAGTTTGATGTTATCAGCGCTTTTGGAAAGATAGGATCAATTTTTATCTTTAATATATCAAATAAAGTATGTTTATGGACTGAGGTTATCTTAGAAATTGACCATAAAGAAATGCATTCAATCCCTATAGGTTCTTGACTGCAGATTTACCAAGCCTTCATTTGACCAGTGACATATATGGACATTTCTCAAATCTGAAAGATCTATGCAGCCAAGGGTCAGCATTAATCTGATTGTGGGACACAAGCCCATAGTTATGTCTTGTGAAGGATACATTTTTTACAGTGCTACAAATCTGACAGAGTGTACTGGGCTTAAAAGGAACTTAATCCATAAAGCAATGAATCTGATAATTGGACATGCAACTATGTTCAACTATTGTTGCGGAACTACTTCTAATAAATCAAATAAAATGCTTACTCCCACAAATGCTGTAAACCTAGTGGTAGATCTCAAAGCCAACAAAAACAGTGATGTCACCTGGTGAAATACCAATGCAAAGAGAGTGGTCTGTTGGATTTATTGTTGGCTGAATTCCAAGTGTCAGAGGAAATAATACACTTTGTTTTTAGCAGTCAGCACATTTATCTTGAATTCCCGAACACCGAGTTCAAACATGCAAACTGTCTTTTACATCACAAAGTAAAACACAACACTATTTATATATTGTCTGACTGCATGTCTGCTGATCTACACATACATATAGACATAAATATGATGGACGGACGGATAAATAGATGGATAGACTGATTAATTCAATCAGATGTCGGATGGATGGATGGATGGACAGATAGATAGATAGATTCACGTTTGTTGTATTTAACTGCAGTGTTCAAGACTTCATGTCTTTCTGATTGACAGATGATGCCTCCTCCTCCTCAGTCGTCTTTCCTCAGTCTGTCTCTTTTCCTGCACCCACCACCACCCAAAGTGCTTTTTCACACCAACAGTCTAGTAACCAGGAAGCAAACGGTAAGTATAGCAAGCTTAAGTCTTTAAATCTGCTTAAAGGCAGTGAAACCCGTGTTCTTAAAATAGTCCATTAATCAATTAAATAATCAGTCAGGAATTAATGCTTAAGGAGACACTGCAGAGTGAAAACTCCAGATGGCCGCGGAGAGAGGCCGTTTTGTTGACCTGAACTGGAAATGTGTGCTATTTTAATCCTGTTGGCTTGTTTGTTTGTAGGTTTCAACTCATTTCCTGCCCCCGAGTCTGTCCCTAAAGTCCCACGACCAATGTCTGTCAACCCGTTTACTGTAAGCATGATCTTCTTTTTATGCTAAGAGTCAATAAATGGAGTGTAGTAAATAACCCTGTGCCTATATATCGTACATATTATATCACTTGCAGACCGTAGTTTCAACTGAATGACAGACTATGTGCCTCATACAGTGCTGGGAAGTAATTGATTTGATGTAATCTGGATTATGTAATCAGATTCCAAAAAATCAATTACTTGTAATTAGATTACATTACGTTTGTCAGGTGGCTATAATTACACATAAAATTGAGAGGCCACACAGCATAAATTAAATATTTTGTCTATTTTTATTGTTTTATTTTTATTGTTTTTATTTTTTAATTATTTCTGTTAATTTACAATTTTTAAGATTTAAAGGAATAGTTAACCCAAAAAAATTGCTGAAAATTTACTCCGGCCATCTAAGATGTAGATGAGTTCTTTTTGAAGAATTTTAGGGTAACACTTTCTATGAAGCCTGTATTTATAATACATTATAAGGGTATTCTTAAGGCATTATAATGTATTACATCAATTCCTCAACAATGGATCCTCTGCAGTGAATGGGTGCCGTCAAAATAAGAGTGTAAACAGCCAATAAAAACATCACAATAATCCACACGTAATCAACCTGTCCATCAATTAACTTTAAACTGTTGCTTCTGGCTAAAATACGAATCCTCTAATATTCTTTCTTTAATGAAAAAGTTGTCTCGCTAGAATCAGGAGGAAAATATGCAAAGATCAAGCACTGTTTACAAGCAAAAACAGTCCAAACAAATATGTCGGTGGATGTTGATGTAAGAGGAAAACAGGGGGGGTGGACTTTTTCCACTGGAGAAGCGTTATTATGGATTATTATGGACACATATTTTGGACAAAAGCGATGGTTTAATGATTAAAATTTTAATGATGGGTTTGTTTATTACAGACACGCAACTTTTCACTTCATAAGATGGTATTTAATGGACTGGAGTGGTGTGGATTATTGTGATGTTTTTATCAGCTGTTTGTCACATTCTGACGGCACCCATTCACTGCAGAGGATTCATTGTTGAGCAAGTGATGTAATACTAAACTTCTCCAAATCTGTTCCAAAGAAGAAACCAACTCGTTCACATGTTCATCTTTTCAGCAAATTTTCATTCTTGGGTGAACTATTCCTTTAATTATTAGCTTTTTAGCAATTTACAAATCCCCTTCAGCTCCTTCACAAACCCTAGTTTGGGAAACCCTGCCATCATGTGGTGTTTAATGCACTCCATGTTGTTGATAACAAAGCATTGAATACATTTTCATTCGCATTGTATTTTTATATCAATATAGTACAAGACTATCTTAAACAAATCAATGTGATGTAATGTAATAAATTAATAGACACATTTTTATCATGCAATTATATTCAGTAATGGATTACAGTTTGTAAGTAATCTACCCAGCACTAATCTTTTTATTTCTACAAGCACACAACATTTCTTAGTATGTGTTTGTGAGGGTTTAAGAGTGTTTCTATGACTTCTCTTAGGGGAATGTTTACCCGAGTAGAGGAGCATCACTGAACCCTTTCATCTGAACCACCTCGGCCGTGGAGAAAGAAGAGAGCGAGTGGAGCTTGTTTACTTTGCCATACCTACAGAAAACACCCAACACTTCTGCGTGTGTCTTCATGTATGTTTAAAGGTGTGTGTGTGTTTGTTAGCAGATATTGTACATGTAACTATTTGTACATGCTTTGTTGTATGTGTGTGCGCGCGAGTGTGTTTGTACGTACGTACCCTTTTGTACCAGATGCTATAAATTAAGCTTTGTGTGTGTGTGTTTGTGTGTACATTTGTGTGGGTTTTGCCTAATATCAGAGGAATTTTTCTGATAATAGGAGAACTTCAGATGAAAGGTGCTTATGAGAGCCATTAACACTCACAAACGCACACACAAGCTGCTGCTTTGACCTTTCCACACAGTAGAACTTCTCGTGCCAATATCGCCCTAACCTGAGTGCCCACTTACTTCACTCAGTCACTGAGGTCGACACATTACAATAAAATAGTAGCTTCAGATCATCTCAGTAATGCATTTCTCCTCAGTGCCCATTTAGGTTAATTGATTCAGAAGCATGTTAAAAAGACGGCATAAATGAAACTTTTCTGTCTGTGTATGAATGCCGGGCTTGTTTCTATTTATTTTGACGTCGACGTTTCATTTCAAACGTTAATAACTATTTGTGTGTGCATTGTCAAACTGCATGCACTTCTCAAGCTGAGCAGGAAGCTGCTTGAATGTACCTCAGTTTCAGTTATTATGAGGGAAAAAAAGTTTCTTGTATGGACCAAAAATTGTCTAATATCGTCAAGTTTTTTGTATAACGTAGAGATGGTTTCTTCTTTATTCATATAGAATGTCTTTGTATCGAGATGTATCCATATGCATAAAGCTATCCATAACTGTTGTGTCCATGTGTATTGTCTGTGTGATGCAAATCAAACTGAATTTGCTGCTTTTGGAATTTCATGCAATATCTTTTTATGACAGCATCGTTTATATTTTTCTGTGAAGATTATTATTGCATTTCGAATGTATTTGCACTCTATGATCATTAGGGCTTTCAACTGAAAATTAAAATGAAAAGTATAAATTACACCTCTCACCTGACCTAGTCTAATTTTGATGACTGATAGAGTTATAGTTGGAATAGCTGGTTAGTGGACATTTCAAGCAATGTCCTGCAGTGCTATGCATAATCTAAAACTTTTTTTTATATCTATTCATATATGTACTTCTAAATATTACTTTGGTGAACCACTGCAGCTTCTAAAAATGCACACATCGCTATATACATTTATATATATAATTGTTATTTTTTAACCTAAAATCCTAAAATTCCTGTCCACGTTGTCAAATACTCAGCTGCAATGGACCAATGAATTCACTAGATGTCGCAAGTAATCAATTTGAATACGACTAAATAAGTAGGCTATCCAAAGTATTTAATCAAGAATTTTAAGATTTTATTTTATTTTATTTTTTAGAATTATGTTTATAATGTACACCTGCATTACTGACTTATTCATAATGTACAGCCAAACCTATTTTTTCTTCTCCTCACGTAAAAAAACGTGTTTGGCGTCTTCTGAATGTATTAAAGGATGATACAACAGTATTAGGTCTGCCTTATTTTTAAGTATTTTGCCCATTGTTCTCCTACTGTCACTCCTATATTTATCTGCAATAAATTAAAAGATTTATGACGACAATGGTAACAATGAACATTTATTGCTTCAAACTAACAAGTAGTGTTGAGTCAGGACAGTCCAGTGTCGAATGAAATTCGATTCTGATCCGCAACTCTACACAGCTTTAGCTCTCTCTCTCTCCCTCACACACACACACACACACACACACACACACACTACAGAAGACTGATGAGTGACAGCTTCACAGTAGCAGTGAACGCTGCGCTGGAGAGGAGGGGTGACGGGGAGCTGTCTACTGTACACTACCGTAATGAGATTATTCAACTCCTAAAGCTTCTTCTAAATAGTACTAGTTGCGCTGTTTCTCGCACGCCGCAGCGCATGTGCTCGCGTCTGCTCACCCGTTCTGCTCGACTGTGTTTAATGACATTATTTTTGGAAAGGAACTGCTTTTTGGAACCTCTCTCGCCCTTTGCGCACATGACTTTTCTGAAGCAACAGAGGTGGACGGAGGTTGCATTTGTTGTCGTTTAGTACTTCTAAGGGCTGAACTTTTTTTTCAACGTGCTTGAGCAAAACAGACCCCTAGAGCCATGGAGAACCACACCGACTCGCAGAGCAGCACAGAAGACGTCCGTAAAAGCGGGTATCTCCGCAAGCAGAAATCCATGCACCGGCGGTACTTCGTGCTACGGACGGCTTCGGAGCGCGGCCCGGCCCGACTCGAGTACTACGAGAGTGAGAAGAAATTTAGAGGTAAAGCGCCAGTGCCTAAAAAGGCTTTGGTGCTGGAGACGTGCTTCAACATCAACAAACGGGCCGACTCGAAGAATAAACACATGATAGTGCTCTACACGCGGGCTGAGAGTTTCGTGGTGGCGGCGGAGAACGAGACGGACCAGGAAGAATGGCACCAGGCGATGGTGGAACTTCAATGCAAGAGTAAGTCTGGGAAAAGAGTGGTCAACTTAGGTGTTAACGTGGCGAGCTTCGTGTAATTGCATCTTGCATGTCATTCCCTCCAGTATAATGCAATAAATTTGCAGTAGCATGTAAAATGGTTAATCAAAGCACATCCACAGACTTTGTCATTGCATTAATATTGCTGACTCTGGGTCTTCAGCTGCTGGTGGTGTTGAAACAACAGTGGTTTTCTTCCTCTCCAGTAAAGTAGATGGCCCCCAAGTTGGGCAGAGGGGCCTCCTTTGCTGTTGAAGAAGGGAACGACTGTTACTGAAGTTCAACTTGCTCCTTATCCACGCTGCCACCGAGCGTGTGTTATCATGTCTTCTCACTATAGCTCCCGGGGTAACATTTCCCCCAATCTTTCTGTCAGGGAAATGAATATCGTTCCTCTTTTTTATTTATATCTGTTAAATAATATTAAGAATAGCCTAGTGTTTAGGACCAGAGGCGGACAAAGTACACAACTCCATTACTTAAGTGAAAGTACAGATACTGCTGGTCAAATAGATTTTTACTTAAGTAAAAGTACAGAAGTACTTGCTTTTAAAAGTACTTAAGTACCAAAAGTAAATTTCCTTTTTTGTGTC
>NW_015538065.1:1011166-1019844 GCF_001515605.1 Sinocyclocheilus anshuiensis
TGTTGTATGTAATACAGTGCCTTGCGAAAGTATTCATACCCCTTAATTTTTTTTCGCGTTTTTTGTTATGTTGCTGCCTTTTGTTAAACTGCTTTAAAGTACTTTTTTCCCACATCAATCTGCACTCCATACACCATAATGGCAAAGCAAAAACAGAATTGCCACAACTTCGTAAATTTATTAAAAACAAACAAAAAAACTGAAATAAGTACATTGCATAAGTATTCATACCTAAATATTTTTCTAAACTAAATATTTAGCAGAAGCACCTTTACAGCCTCAAGTATTTTTTTGTTTGTTTGATGCGACAAGCTTTGCACATCAGCATTTGGCAATTATCTGCCATTCTTCTCCTCACCTGTTCACCTCTCAATAAGCCACTCTTGCTGTGTGCTTAGGGTCATTGTCCTGTTGGAAGGTGACCCTTCTGCCCAGTCTGAGGTTCTGAATGCTCTGGACTGGGTTTTCATTAAGGCTAATATTTTGGTGCATTGAGCTCGTCTTCTACTCTGATGTGTCCCTCAGTCCCTGCTGCTGAAAAACAGCCCCACAGCATGAGGCTGCTACCAGCACACTTTACTTTTGGGATGGTACTCTGCAGGTGATGAGCATTGCCAGGTTTCCTTCAAACGTGATGCTTGGAATTAAGGTTCTTGCCAAATCATACCCACTCAATTGAATTTGCCACAGGTTAACTTCACTCGAAGGGTAGTAACATCTACAAGCAATATGAATGCTCCTGAGCTAAATTTCAACTGTCCCAGGTATGAATACTTATGCAGTGGAATCATTTAAGTTTTTTATTTGTATTAAATTGGCAAATATGTTAAAAACCTGTTTTTTGCGTTGCCACCAATAACCTTACACCTACTGAATACACTGACTAGCTTGTCGTATCTTTGGAATAAAGAGCTTTTAGAATGTTAAAAACCTATGGGGAAAAAACAAAACAAACAAAAAAAAAAAATTATTTAACACCCCAAGAAAGTCAAGTTTTAGAGAAGAAAAAAATCACCCACTGACTTTCTACTTTGAGGATCTTGATAGAAATGCAGTGGAGTGAAAAGTACAATATTTGTCTTTCAAATGTAGTGAAGTTAAAGTCATAAGTTTCCAGAAAAAATAATACTCAAGTAAAGTACAGATACTCAAAAAGTGTACTTAAGTACAATACTCAAGTAAATGTACTTAGTTACTGTCCGCCTCTGTTTAGGACAGATAGTGTGCAAATGATTCTGTTTTCAATCTGCTAAGATTTAGTTTAACTTTTCTAATTGCCGGTAATTTTCAATCTGTTGAGGTTCATCTCAGCAAACCAAATTGGTTTAGTGAAGTTAACTAAATGTCAAGTCGATTTAAACAAAACAAACAATTTTTGTGATATATACCCTGCTGAAAAAAACAATAGAAACCATCACAGAATATTTGGTCGCCTTCTATTGCTGGCTTGTTAAAACCACTAAATCCTAATGGAACATGTCCCAAAACACACTACAGGAAACACTTTTTTAATGGTTTTAATGGTTAAAAGTTGATGGTTTGTAATGTTTGTAATTGCATTTGTATTGGAAACCATTAGAATTTCTGTTTTTTTTTTCAGCAGGGTAATGTATAATAAATTCTAAATAATTATATATTAGTTAATGAAAAGTGTTGCATCATTGCAGCATTTACATTTATGGTTGATTTGTTCACGTTGCATCAGATTTCTTTTTACACGCAATTTGCAGTGTTGAGCATTACAACCAATCACACACGTTTCTGTTGAGCTTATGAATGCAGTGGCCAATCAGAGACACTTTGATTCGTCTCTGCAGAGAACGCTGGAGTTGTTCAGTCAGTGCGTGAGCTCACTGTCTGAATTCTCTCATCATCATAAAACAACAAAGGGCAAAAAAGATGTAAGTAAAACATTCATTCTGCAGTGTAGACAGCTTCTGTGATTATAACGGGAGTGTGTTTGCAAAAACTAGACTGAAATGTTCTAATCTGCAAAATGCAACAAACAAATTCATTAACGGTTCTTAGCTTGTTTTCTGCTGCCCCTTTAACTAAAGTGTTCATAGTTCTCCCCACACCACCTGGTTATAGTACAGCCAAAATAACTAACGCAAATACACAAAAGACACAAACCTGCATACTTACCAGGTTTCTTTGTTGCAGTTTGATGCTACTGCAAAGCTTTCTTTATTAATTTATTTTGGCCCTTCTATGCCTATACAACTTATCTGCATTTCTGTATTATTCTGCTGTGACACCTGTGCGGAATAACACAACTGAATAGTCTCTATTGATGCTTCATAAAATCCGCTAATTAAATCACACAGACAATTTCTCTACATAATGTGCATTTCAAAAGATACTGGATATTATATAACCCCGCACTCCTCTTAGAATAAACTGTACTGGCGAAAGCCAGGTACACTTGCAAAGAGTAAACAGACGAAAAGGGCAGTGACCGTGACTCCTACAGCAATTACACTGCCCTGCATGTGCCTTGGCTCCGGGAGATACCACTAACATATCCAACATGTGACACAACCCTTGCAAACCAATATCAAGAGTCCAAGGTGCTATTACTGCCTTACACAATGAGTGCATAATGAAAGCACCAACCATATGTCATAGCATATGTATTTTAATGTCTCATATTACATACACACAGAAACATATGCAGATTCTGAAAAGGTTCTGTTTGCAACCAAAGAGTTTAATTTAATATATTTTCTCTGAATGCAATGCAAAGCCTCTTTGAATTTACATGGGATAAAGACAGAAAGGCAGAATGTGTGTGTGTGTGTGTGTGTATTAAGGCACTTTGTGGTGGTGAGTAAAGGAGGTGACACTTTAACAAGATGCGAGACTTAGTCTAGAGATGACCCTCCAGTTGTGATCCATAAACCCCCTAACTGGATAACAAGCTAAACAAACCAGTCTGCTGATTGGCTGGTTAAACATTTTGACGTCTGTCTCCATAGTTGCTTTCTGCTGAGGTTGACCTGTTGATGGGCAGGACAACTGTGAGATGACCTGTGGGAATATTGTCCATACTCACTTTTACACGTCTTAATGCGTTTACTCCCTGTTCGTATTCTTTACAAGCATTACTAGCCATGATGATTGAGAATCTGTCCAACAGCAATCTGCCCCCCGCTGTTCAAATTACGCTGGGGATGAGATTTCAGTTGCCGCTTTCATCTGCTTTGATTCAATCATTCGCTATTCATCGAGTCTGTGGTTTGACCTATTCTTGTAAAAATGTGTTTTCTTTCACACTGATCTTTTTCATGCAGTCTTTCATTCATTCTCTTGCATGCATCAGTTATCAACATATCGCCATAACTTCACTAACCACTTAGGCATTAGATATTGTATTTATTAAATTTAGTAAGGCTTTTAAAATATAGATCTGTGCTTTGATGTTTACATACAGCTGAGATTTAACTGGTAATTATAACCTTGCATATTTACAGAAAAGCACAATAATTTGCACCCTGAACAACCATTGCATTGTGGCTAGGGAGTTAAGTGATGCAAACAGTTGAATATTTTCCCTTTGACTACATTTTTGGACTTGCAGCTGCCTATTTTGTCGGTATATTTCCGACTAACCGCTTACTGAACACAAAGACCACAGTCATTAAAAGCATCAACAGTGGAAAGTTTTGAAAACAGTAAAGAACAATGCTGAACAATCTGGTCTAGGGGCTGAACTTAATAAAACATTCAAGCACATGTACACTCAGACAAAGCTAAATACAGTCAGTGTTAACTATTTTTTCACATAAAGTAAGTGTTTAGAGGAGTGTTCATCAGATGGGCCAAAAAAAAAACATGCATTGCACTTTAAAGGTTTGGGGTTCAAAAAAGAAATATTAAGCAGCACATCTGTTTTCAGTAATAATAGGAAATGGTTATTAAGCATCAAATCAGCATATTAGAAGGATTTCTGAAGGATCATGTGACACTGAAGACTGGAGTAATTGCTGCTCATTCAGGTTTTCCATTACAGGAATAAACTGCATTTTAAAATATATGAAAATTATCAAATAAAATTTAAGAGCCTCCTTTCAAAAGCATTAAAAAATCCTACCGACCTTAAAACCTTTGAACAGTAATGTATACTTTATGTGAAAAAGAGGGTCCTGGGAAACTCACCTGCATTCCTGATGTTGTATGGATTTCTGATGCCAAATTCATTTGAACAAATAGCAAGCAGACTCGGCGCTGTGAGCAGATATTCCTTGTTCTGTATTTGTACAGCTGCAAACGGGAGGAAGAAATTAGGTTGGAGGAACTGGTTTTCTCACCATTGGCACCAGTGGACACATATGGGCATTACTTGCAGGTGATACACACTGCACTATACAAGGTGTCTGGTGTTTTGAGATCAAATGCGCCTTTCTGCGCAAAAAAAATAAATAAATAAAAAGGCCTTTTAGTCAATTAAATACTTTGTTTAGTCAGTTAAAAAGATAAAGTCAAATCATGCGTGTAGCCTATTCTGACTATATAAAAACAGAAATGACCTTTGTGAAATCAAACTAATCTTTTTTTACTTTGCACAGCACCTCACTACATTGCCACCGCTGTCTCAAGGAAAACAGTGTTTGTGTATTAGTCTGTGTGTATTTGTACAGTATGTGGCTGTGATGCCAGTCTGGCTCATGGCTGATGCTCAAAGGTTAAACTTCCCTAAGACTCACTCATCTCCTTAATGTGCTGGTAATTATTGTCTCTGTGAGCTTTTGGACACACACACACACACGCGCACACACACACACACACACACACACAGCCAACAGCAGTGTAAGCTTGTTCTATTTTAACTGCTAAATCTGATGTAATGAAGCAGATCACGGAGTTCCCTTTCATGGGAACTTCGAACTGCGTCCTCTAGGGGTCGCTATGGGGAACGCCTCGTCGTGACCCGTGTCTGAAGCATACATTGAAAAAACACCAACTCGTTGGCCCTGCGGACGCAAGCTTCAGACGAAGAAGTGAATGATGTGTGCTCCCGTCGCCTATTTATACTATAGTCGCACCGGTAGTGACGTCATGGCTGTCGCCGGCCAACGAGTTGGTGTTTTTTCAATGTATGCTTCAGACACGGGTCACGACGAGGCGTTCCCCATAGCGACCCCTAGAGGACGCAGTGTCTCGTTCCCTACTCAGGGAACCATGGTTACACAAGTAACCTGAAACGTTTCTTACTACTGTTTGATCCCCACGTACCCCGTACTGCAACTTAGCCTGTTCTTAAGTGCTGTTTAAACATGACCAGATCCTGAAACGTTAGCCTGTGACAAAAATATCCATTAGGCTCCTCAGTGCATATAAAGCAATTCACAGGACTAGCCCAGCACCATCTTGCTTCTGATTGTATTATTAAGTTGCTTTGAATACAAAGTCTGCTAAATAAATACATTGTATTTAAGTAACACATTAATACATATTTTTAAAATCATATCTACATTATGTAAATTGACATTAAAATTAAATACATATTTAGTTAGATTTCTTTTGGTCATTTCAGAATAAAATATACAAAAAAAGAAAAATATTTTGTTTTCTAATAATTCTAAGAATGTTTATGTAGGCTATGTTTGTCAGAATCTGTTTATCACAGTGGTGATGGTAACCACACGCAGCTCTATGCAACAGTGGCAGTCAGTCATGCGATTTATGGGAAACATTTAAAATCAATGATACATAAGCCTATAAGTATGGAGCATTGAATGCAAATTAGCACAGAGATTAATATGTTAGCTATTTCAGCCTGTTTTCTCACATTATACACACCCTCACACATATTTTGTACCAAAGACTTCATTTTATTGCTTCCTGATTTAATTAGCTGTGTTGTGAAAAGGATGTCTATAGTTTTCTTTCATGGTTGATTTTTGAGAATTGTGAGTCAGAAGGTTGTTGGGTTCACTTGTTTAGGACTAGAGCAATATTTCTTAAATATACAATTGAAAAGTTCAGATGCAAAAGCCTCTAAGTGCTGTCTGAAATTTTCATCTAAAATGAGCATTTTTATCAGGCTCCTATATTTATGTTCAGTTATTTCACTTTAATGGCATAGAAAAGGACCTATACATCGCCATTAAAATAAAATTACTGAACCTAAACATAGGAACCTGTTAAAAAATGCTCATTTAAGATGAAAATTTCAGACGGCACTTAGAGACTTTTGCATCTGAACTCTTCAATTCTAGACTGAGCCTAAAGAGAATGGATTAAGACATGGCAGCAATAGTATGGTGGCAATCACTCAGCCGCTGAAGCACCACTTAGACTGAAAAGACGATTGTAGTTCTCATGGCTTAACAAAGCAGTGCTTTCGTGGAAATCTGTTTCTTATTTTTATGGCTTGTTTTGAGTAAAAATGGCTTGTTTTTAAGGCTGTTTATCTCTAAATGGTAGTGAGCTAGACACAGTTTACAGTGTACCAAACAGGAGAGTGGCACTATTGTAGACGTCATTTTGTCCTCACCACTTTATGAAACCTCTCTCAGCAGAAATGTATCTAACGCCACTAGAATTTATTATTTTTTATGTTTTGCTGAATGGCCTTAGCAGGCGTTCTCAAACACAGAAAGGAACTTGCAGTACTAAGATCACAAAACTTAATGAAAAATCCTCTGATTTACAGCTGAAATTCTGTTTTATTGAAATAAAGAGTTTAATTAGGGTGGATAAGGATCCAAAACCGCTAGACCACTGATTTATGCTTAATAATTACAGTAGTTGCTGCTAAATGTACAGTATGAATTTAGTTTCCAAATTAAATGATATATAATGATTTTTACAGCTATTTATAATCGCTGGTGTTAATATTTATCATAATACCTAATAGTGTACTATAAAAGGCCTGCTTTTTCATTTTGTTGGATATTGGTAATATTAGTCCCTCTTTTATTTGTTCACCTGGAGCTTTAATGAAGGGAACATGCATTTGTGAGGGAAGAGGAGGAGCATGTGTGCGGAGTAAACAAGAGTTACTATTAATGTCACTTGTTTAAGAGTTACTTAATAAAATGTGTTTAAATTCTACACATAATATACACAAACACTAGCCCGTTTGCGTATTATCTTACTCGCGCCTGAGGGATACTGCCACACTGCTACCGAGAGTTACACAAGCTCTCAATATTTGTCAAATCTCTCACCTGTAATTAACTAATGAATTACAGGTACGTTATCTAACAAACATTGGATGATTTTCCCTCACGATGTTTTCATTTTGGAGCGCATTATTTCTCACTCAGTTCATTCACTTCAAAAATATCATGACATGAAAAGTGACATGAAGTTTGTGATTTCTGCACCATAGCAGCATCAAATGGAATTGCAATCTGTTTGAGGGAACATAACATGAGTCTCCTGTTTGAAATAAAAACAAATACACTAAAAATACAAGTTTTGATCAAACTGGGTGTGCTCCTGTAGTTGGACCCTCACCACCAAACTTGACATTGTAAGTTCTTGCTGTTTATTAAGTAGCTCATACTAATTTACTAAAAGTTAAGTTTACAAAACTTAAGTTCTTATGCAATGTCAACTTTTTCTACATTTAATTGTTCAGTTCACCTTTAAAATCGAGTTTGTCTGACAAAATGGAAGTTGGATGTTTTACAGTGTATGCAAGAATTGGAATGGGCTTTTAAATGAAATCTGTTTAAGTAAGTGTGTGTGTGTGTGTGTGTGTGTGTGTGTATGCGCTCATTGGTCAGTATCAGCTACTGGTGTGGACAGCAGACTCTTATTGTTACTCTTGCTTGCTACATCTTTCATCACTCCAACTCTGGTTTGGCAGAGCGAGAACCACTAATATGCTTCCATATGGCACTGAATCCGAAAACCACAAGCAGACCTGGAAACTTCATGATAATGCTGACCAGCAAATGGTTCATCTGGGTTAACATGGCAGTGCCAGCATTTGTGTGTTTTTGTGTGTGTGCAGTGATAACAGAAAACACATGTGTGAAAGGAACTTAAAAAGATGTGTGTTTGTGGGTAGGAGACACTTGTGCATTCCTTGTGGAAAAACTAGATAAACTATTTTAAAGGTTGCTGTGTCAAGCTTGTTTGTGAAGGTGACAAACTGTTGAGTCTTCTCAGTTTGATCAAGATCACTCATGTCACGGCTGTGCCGGAGGGAAGGAGCGCAGGAGACGTGGAGAAGCATTACACAGTCTTTTAATGAATAATCACAGAGGTAAATCCACAACAGGAATGAGGAATGACACACAAACATAACCAGTAGACCCGACAAACACTAACTGGACAGACTGGGGCTTATAAACACAGGATAACGAGGGACTAATCGAGGGGACTAAGGAGACACACCTGGAATCAAATTAACACAATCAACAAGAGGGAGAAACTGGGTCACGGGGAGCAAAACACACACAAACAGTCCAGAGAGGCTTCCAGTCCCCGAGTATAGCCCAGAGAGGGCTCCAGTCCCCGAGTTTAGCCCAGAGAGGGCCCCAGTCCCCGAGTTTAGCCAAGAGAGGGCCCCAGTCCCCGAGTTTAGCCCAGAGAGGGCTCCAGTCCCCGAGTTTAGCCCAGAGAGGGCCCCAGTCCCCGAGTTTAGCCAAGAGAGGGCCCCAGTCCCCGAGTTTAGCCCAGAGAGGGCTCCAGTCCCCGAGTTTAGCCCAGAGAGTGCT
>NW_015538065.1:1020359-1020976 GCF_001515605.1 Sinocyclocheilus anshuiensis
CTCACAAATACCCGCCCACCCACCCTGCTCCTGCCTCCTCCACCGCTGTTGTCTGGCAGACCCTCTGCTCGCCCTCAGCCCACCATCAGCACGGTGCGAGCTCTGCGGGACTGCCACCCTCCAGCGTCGCCGTGGCTGGAGTATCCCTTAACTCCGCCTCCAGCCTCTAAGCCCCGGACTCCGCCTCGGCCCATTGACCCGTCGGCTCCACCATGGCTCCTAGCTCCCTCCTCTCCGCCATGGCCCGGCAGTCTACTAGCTCCGCCGGGCTCCCTCGTCCCTCCGGCTCCGCCTTGGTCTGGCGTCGACCATTCTACGCCTCGGGACTCCACTCCTCTGGCTTCGCCTCGTCCCTCCGTCTCCGTCAGGCTCCTTCATCCTCTCGGCTCCTCCTCAGTTCTCGGTCGCTCCGGCTCCACCGCAGCCTCCTGGATCCACATCTTCGCCTCGGTCGCCGGCGCCATCTGCTCCGCCTAGGACCTCCGGATCCTCCCCGTCGCCCTGGCTTATCGGTTCTCCGTCTCCGCCTCGGGCTCCTCCACCACCTGGTCCGCCGCCGTTGGTCGGCCCCCTGGAGTCGGTGGCCATTCCTCCTCCATGGCTCCTCCCTCCGTCGG
>NW_015538065.1:1023982-1031365 GCF_001515605.1 Sinocyclocheilus anshuiensis
CTCACAAATACCCGCCCACCCACCCTGCTCCTGCCTCCTCCACCGCTGTTGTCTGGCAGACCCTCTGCTCGCCCTCAGCCCACCATCAGCACGGTGCGAGCTCTGCGGGACTGCCACCCTCCAGCGTCGCCGTGGCTGGAGTATCCCTTAACTCCGCCTCCAGCCTCTAAGCCCCGGACTCCGCCTCGGCCCATTGACCCGTCGGCTCCACCATGGCTCCTAGCTCCCTCCTCTCCGCCGTGGCCCATCTGTCCACTGGCTCCCTCGTACCTCTGGCTCCGCCTTGGTCTGGCGTCGACCATCCTGCCCCTCAGGACTACACTCCTCCGGCTGCGCCTCGTCCCTTCGTCCCTCCGGCTCCGTCAGGCTCCTTCATCCCTTCGGCTCCTCCTCAGTCCTCTGTCGCTCTGGCTCCACCGCGGTCTTTCGGATTCATGCCTCCGCATCAATCGCCGGCGCCATCTGCTCCGCCTTGGCCCTTCGGATCCTCCCCGTCGTCTTGGTTCATTGGCTCTCCGTCTCCGCCTCGGGCTCCTCCGCCATCTGCTCCGCTGCCGTTAGTCGGCCCCCTGGAGTCATCGGCCCTTCCTCCTCCATGGCTCCTCCCTCCGTCGGCTCCACCGTGGGTCGCCATCATGGCTGTGGCCTGGGTCCTGCTTGGCCCCTCCTGCTCCAAGTCCTTCCTGTCGCCTCCCTGGCTCCTCCCTCCATCGTCACCTCCCTGGACTCTGTCTGCCAGCCCCCTCCCAGGTGTCCGTCCTCCTCCCAAGTTCCCACCCGTGCCCCCCCTCTGTTGTTCTACGGCGCGAGGATGCGCCTTCCGGGAGGGGGGCGATATGTCACGCCCCTGGACTCATTCTATGTGTTTTTTCCCTCTCCACGTGCTCCATGACCTAGTTTTCCCATGTGTTAATTGTTAATTAGTTCCAGGTGTGTCTCGTCATCCTCGCATCAAGTCTTGTGTATTTAAAGTGAGTCCTGTTCATAGTCTCGTCGTCTGGCATTGAATGTCGTCTTTCCCTGCTACGTGTGTGTTCCTGGTTCCCTTGATGTCCATTAAAGTCTCTTTGTTTGAAGCATACTTCACGTCTCCTCGTTCCTCGCTCCGTGCTCCTACACAGTAGCGATCATGACAACTCAGTCCTTATGAAGACAATTGATGCAGAATAATAACTACACTTTCTCATCATTATTGCCACTAGCAGCATGATCACAGCAAATCATGTCTTTTTTAAAAATATATTTTCTTATGTAATATATAATTATATATTTATGATGTGTAAATATGTGAAGGAGTAGTTCACCCAAAAATTTAAATTTGATGAAAATGTACTTGAATGTGCCATCCAAGATATAGAGGAATTTGTTTCTTACATCACTTGCTCACCAATGGATCCTCTGCAGTGAATGGGTGCCGTCAGAATAGAGTTCAAACAGATAAAAACATCACAGTGATCCACATGACTCCAGTCTGGTTAACATCTTGTAAAGTGAAAATCTGTGTATTTGTAAAAAACTAATTCTTTATTAAGGTGTTTTTAATTTCAAACCGTTGCTTCTGACTAAAATCCTCTATTTACAATATTGCTTTCTCCAGTAAAAAGTCGTCTCATCTGAATCACGAGAGAAATATGAACAGATCAAGCACCTTTTACAAACAAAAACAGTTGTAAACAAATATTGGACATTACAAGGCATTAACTGATGACCCTTACCAAAAAGTAGTATACGTCAAGTTTATTTTATTAAGTATACTTAAGTAAAGTTCAAATATATTTTTAAGTATACTTTATGTAGCAAGTATACAAATATCAGTGTACAAGTAGTATACTTGTAAGTGTACTATTTTAGTACACTTTGAAGTATAGTCTTAGTAAACTACTAGTTTAGTAGTGGTATACCGC
The DNA here is from genome assembly GCF_001515605.1 of Sinocyclocheilus anshuiensis. NCBI lineage: Eukaryota > Metazoa > Chordata > Actinopteri > Cypriniformes > Cyprinidae > Sinocyclocheilus > Sinocyclocheilus anshuiensis. The sequence goes on from NW_015538065.1 coordinate 1,025,887, forward strand.
AAGTATACTCGTAAGTTTTCTTTAAGTGAACTTTACATCATACTCTAAGTATACTACTATTTCCCTATTTAGGTATTAATTTGTATATATTTTGTTATATAAATATCTGAACATACAAATCACCAAAATAAAGAACAGGGTGTCTGCTTGTAAACAAAAACATTTTATTCTAGCTTCAAGCATTCTTTTTTAAAGCTAAATTTCTCCAAATCTGTTCTGTTAAAGAAACACATCTACTATACATCTTGGATGGCTTGAGGGTGAGTTCAGCAAATATTTTATTTTTGGGTGAAATATTAACTAAATATTAACTATTCCCTTAATATTTACATGTTCATGTGTAATTGCTTACAATTTGAACCTTGTTTGTTTCTGCAACAGCATAGCATTGTCTATTTAGTGGAATTTGTGTTGCAAATTTCTAACTGTCTGTACAGCTTACATGCTCTTGTAAAGCAATTAAAGCTAACACTGTAAAATTGATGTTGTTGCATCTGCTGCCCTGGTTTGTGACCCATTGAATAAACTTTGTGTTTTTGATTAATGTAAGACTTGCAAATAATAAACAAAATACGTATGTAATTACTGGTTGGAATAGATGTTAGCTCTGTTTAGTGTTTTTGTGAATGGTAAATAGTTTTGCATGAAGTTACTAGTATTCCCTTTGGTGAGTGTTGCGTAATATTGGTAGAACAAAATGTTCTCAAGGGTTGAGCCACCCTAGGAACTGAAACATTTTGTGATTTATGTCAAATTGTAAGTAAGAGTTGTCTAGATACAGAACACATATTGAAGTAACTTAAAACCACAACAGCTGCTTGAACTTACACACTTAAGCTTGTTTGAGTTAGCATGCATTTATATATCTTTAGTATCTTAAAGTGTTTCACAACCAAAACCGTAACTTAGATGTCACCTTGAAATTCTTTAGAGCTTATATGCGAATACGTCTGTTTGCTGAGGGAAAAGGCAGTAGGGGGAGACTTGAGACAGACAGGGACACTTGGCTGTGAGTGGCTCTCATACACACAGCTGTTTCTCTACTCTGCTGCATTCTGCTTATCTTTCAAAGCACCAGGAAAGAGAAAGATCAGGACTGAACTTTGGCCCTAAAAAAGAGCAATTAGCCCTTATTTTAAAATCCTTATGTGCTCACATGCACACAAAACTCAGTTTAATTGCTCTTTTGTTGAAGTGATTGTTTGTATTACTGGCTGTCACACCTGTTTTAAGCAGTTAGCTGTTTAAAACAAAAGTTAAAACGAGTGTATCCAGAGTCAAAACTACTTTTATTTGCATAGTGTAATGTATTCAAGTTGATGCAGTCATAATAAATAATACATTTCACTTGACTAAAACCAGTTCATTTCGATTTTTAGGTTACATGTTCATTATTCGGATTTTACGTGTTTATTTATTTACAGACAGCTGCGATTTGTGCTGCGTCTACGCTTCAAAACAACGCTTATGTAACAGTGCCGGTCCCCCCCAAATCCCCCGATCTCCCCCCATCCCGTCCCTCTGCTGGTGTAAGGTAACATGCATAACGCCAGCACGGCTATGCTGTCCTCCTCCTCCTCCTCCAAAACGCTGAGTGAGTATGATGACGGCAGACTTAAGCTCAAATGGAGCCACAACATTGGATCAAATGTGGTTTATGTTTCCAAACGAATTAAGATTAGAATTTTTTTCTTTTACTCATAACGTATGATTAGATCTGGATGTGGCCTCTAGCTGATTTTAAGGTCATTTTGTTGGTTTGGTTTGTGCCATACACTGTGCCACAGCTGCAGTGACCTTGCTGGTCTTCACCACATTGTTATTTGTGACCTACTTTCCTAATGTTTGTGTGTGTGTGCTGAACAATTATCAGTGTGTCAGTATCCATTCGGCCTGTTTGTCTATATCTAGACACCTGAAAGCAGATAGGTAATGTTTATTAAGCAAGAAAGGACCTTACAGCCCCAATAAACATAGACGATAACAGGCACGATAGTGTGTCTTTTTATCTGTGTTAGTGATTAAAATTACAGCACACTATATACAGTATATATATATATATATATATATATACAGTATATATATATATATATATATATATATATAGCCTATAGTGTGCTGCATATATTTATATATATGTGTGTGTGTGTGTGTGTATACAGTACCATTCAAAAATTTGGGGTCATAGTTAATGAGAATTGGACCTTAAAATAAAGTTTGACCAAAAATCTTAAGGCCTACAAACTGGAATGGTTATTTGTGTATGTGTGTATGTGAGAAATATTGCCATAGCAGGAGAGATAGACCAGGGCAGGAGGATAATTAATCTGATCATATTTAATGGGCGTATTTAATCTGATCTAGAGCTAAGGTAGATGACCATCATGCAAAATCGGAGGGAAACCAAGGGCAGTGCAGTTAGATTAAAATGAAGAAAGAATATTATCTGTAAGCTTTGTTGGTCTGTTTGACCATTGTTACGTATTTATAAAATAATTTATGTTATTCTTTAAAAAATTCCCATCCCAAATTCTCGAATTGAAAAAGCAGTGTTTTCAAAGCACCACAGTCACATTGTGTTTATACTCCTTATAAGCTCAACGTACAAATGACTTATAGTTATCTCTGCATATTAAGCCGAATTAAAGGGAAGCATTTTAACATTTAAGACACATTAAACGTAATAGCTATTTTTGGTCTTCCCAAAAACACATGCTGACACAATGTGTCTTTCTTCTTATGAAAGCTTTAGTAAAAATGCTGATTTATGTATGAGCCTGCTGCCATGTTTTTTGAAGACATCACGCTACTGTTTAGCAAGGCCCTCGTAATTGTAGATGTTCTGTGAAATGCTGTTCTCATGAGATCAGCAGCCAGTTGCCTAGAATGATGCGTGCATTCCCACCTATTCTGGCGCAGGATGCACAGTTGCTCGAAGTAGCTTTTAAGATGTTGATCGTGTTCAGATGTGATTTATTTATCACAATATTAAAGAGAGGGATTTGATCAGGACGTAACGTTATGTTCAAGAGATCAAAGGTATGTGGACCACAGCCAGCCTCAAGTGGTGGGTGCTTGTGCAAAATTTGAAGCAAGTGCTGATTATGAACACCAAGCATGCTGTTAAAGGAGTCTTTGAAAGAATGAGGGGTGGCTGTTTAGCATGGTCTTATGTCAAGAAAAAGCCATGCATTCAAGAAGAGACCCACCCAAGACATATCTAGTAATATCATAGAGACTTGCAGCTGAGCTCTTTTGATCTCGTCCAACATGTAACCATAGCAATCACCCAGAGCAATGTAGAATCCATCTAGAAATGACTGGACACTCAGAACAGTCTCTTTATTTCAGTTACTATTAGCCTCTTCATTGTTCTCATTTTCTTGCTTTTTAAAAATGTAGACTGCACGTGTCTACGTCTGAAAGCATTGTCCAAGAGCGTAGGACCGGCAAAGAGAGAACCTTGTATGGATAGTCATTAAAAAGTCAAGTGTGGCTTTGTCTATGACTCATCTAATGCAGGCTACCAGCCTCACTTAAGTTCACACAAGCATCCAGGGGGGCCCACATCACATAAAATCACACACACATACAGTGGGGCAAACCACCTTTGAATGAAGCTGCTCTTTCTTCAGTTTAAGTAAAAGAGCGGAAAAAAGAATACACGCAATTTTGTGACCACAGCAGAAATATTCTGGAAAGGGTATCGGATATGTCGGTCAGACAGCAGAGGAGGGTGTCCCTTCTACCGCATGCTTGGTGTGCTTTTTGTGCATATGGTTGTAATTCTCTCATTTGTGTTGGAAGCATTGTGATGCTCAGATTCACAGCAAGAGACTGGGTACAATGATGCACACATACTCAAGAGCATTTTCTAACATGCTCTTATTTGCTAGGACACTAACAATCTGACTATATTTAGTGTCATAAACACATAAATATGAATTATATAGTATTGGTAGAGTATTTTACAAAGTGTAGTAATGAGAAGTTCATCTTGCTCCATTATTTCCAGATGATAGTGGGGTGTTGATACAGTTGGTACAATTATCCTAACTACTGGGAATCAAATTTTATGCAAAGACTAGAGCGTAATGATTTCGGGAAGCAGTTTTGGGGGGCAAGCCGTGGCAGATTAGGAAAAGCCTTTGAATTTGAAACAGACTTAAAGAACGAGTTCCTGCAGGATTATGAGCATCTTGTGTGTTTTCACAGAACTGTTGGTTGTAGGAATTTGCCAGCTCTTGTACTAATAGAGAGTGAGAGAAAGAGAGCCTTTACTAACATTGAACACCTCGTCAATCTGTCGACTGATTTGCATGCTGTAACTTTTTGTTTTTAACCAGGTGCTTCATGCCTTACCTTTTAGAGAACAAACAAAGGGAATGTTGAAAGCTCATGTGGGTGAACATAGCCTGCAGAGAGGAGAGTTGATGAATTGAAGATGCATGCTTTCTCAGTAGGAAAAATGGAGAATTAACCAAGCTAATAGCCGCAATGTCAAGGTTTTTCTAAAGAAAATAAATGGGACTAAAGATTGTTCTCATAATGCTTCAACCCATGACTATGCATCTGTATCTTTGTTGAAAACCATCAAAGGCTTGTATGATACTTGATAGAATGTTTCCTTATCTTAAATCTTAATGACCGTACATCAAAATAGTGAGGCCCTGACTTGCCTACGGCATCATATGAAGTATGCAAGCTGTTTTAAATATTTGCAAGTGCTTTATTCAAAATGCTAAGGGCTCCATAAGTAGGGTTGGGTATTGATTGGGTTTTTTACGATACCGGTGCCAAATCGATACTTTTAAAACGGTACCGGTGCCTAAACGGTGCCTGAACTGATACTTTAAAAAAAAGAGCCACAAAAAAAAAACGATGGATAACATTAAAGAACATTAAAAATATTTAAAATAAATATACATAGCATTCACGTGCTCCTTGGATGCTCTCATTTCCCGAGTTGTGCTTCCCTTACTCTAATAAGGCTAATAAATGTATTTCACGATCTGGGTCATTATTTAATACAAAACAATATTTAATACAAGACCACACATAATGTTTCTACTGTATCTCTGTCAATCACGTTGATATTTAGTTAAAATGAGTGAATTGACTGAGTGCTGTCTGTCACTGTCTTTAATCAGTTCTGTGAATGACTGTATGGTATGCCACATGCACTGTAATATGTTTTATATTAAATATTAAATTTTCAAATGAAAATAGCAACATGATCGTTTTATAAAGTATGCGTTCATATGTGTTAAGGGCTAGATTTTCGCTGGAGGAAACAGCTGTGGTGTGATGAGGGGTGAACGCAGCGAAAACTACAGTAGATGGGAAACCGATTGCTCCCTCGTGACCTTTTGTAAACTGTACTTATGACAAAGAAAGAACTGCACAGATACATATATTATAACAATCTATCAATAAACACACACCTTGTGTCCTCTGTTTCTGTTTGAGTCCGCTCGTG
>NW_015538065.1:1031855-1049546 GCF_001515605.1 Sinocyclocheilus anshuiensis
CTAATAAATGTATTTCACGATCTGGGTCAATATTTAATACAAAACCACACATAATGTTTCTACTGTATCTCACTCTGATATTTAGTTAATATGAGTGAATTGACTGAGTGCTGTCTGTCACTGTCTTTAATCAGTTCTGTGAATGACTGTATGGTATGCCACATGCTCTGTAATATGTTTTATATTAAATATTAAATTTTCAAATGAAAATAGCAACATGATCGTTTTATAAAGTATGCGTTCATATGCGTTAAGGGCTAGATTTTCGCTGGAGGAAACAGCTGTGGTGTGATGAGGGGTGAACGCAGCGAAAACTACAGTAGATGGGAAACCGATTGCTCCCTCGTGACCTTTTGTAAACTGTACTTATGACAAAGAAAGAACTGCACAGATACATATATTATAACAATCTATCAATAAACACACACCTTGTGTCCTCTGTTTCTGTTTGAGTCCGCTCGTGCTGCGCCGCCGCGGTCTGTGGATTGAATAGCGCACTGAAAGACGGGGAGGAGACGAAGTACAAGAATTTGTGTACAGTTTATGGAGCTAATCACTATAGCCCAGCTAAAAATGGCCTAGCAATGCCCATGCTTCTTACGTCTATTTCGGAGAACCAGGACAAATATTTCAATCAATCGCTCAGGCATTTAAGTGGCACCGAAATGAGGCACCGAAATCTGCGTTCTGATTCAGTTCTAGTACATAGTGTAACCAATTTTACTGTTTGCATTTCTAGTACAACCCTCTTTCTTTAGCTCAAGTATGCAAACCTCTTTGCCACATGCACTGGAATATGTATTACATTGAAAGATACATTTTCAAATGAAAATGGCAACATGATTGTTTTATAAAAATGATGCATTCATATGAGCTTAGTTTTCACTGGAGGAAACAGCTGTGGCGTGATGAGGGGTGAACGCAGCGAAAACCTTACAGTAGATGTGGAACCGATTGCTCCCACGCAGTTCTTTGTCATAAATCCTTGTCATGTAAACTGGATTTATGACAAAGAACGGCACAGATGCAGATATTATAACAATCTATTATTGCGGATTGAATAAGAAGGCGCTAAAAGATGGGGAGGAGCCGATTGAAGTCTGCCGCCGTTTTCATATGAAATTTAAAGGGGACTGACTCTGAGGCGATCACAAATTTGTGTACAGTTTATTGAGCTAATCGCTATAGCACCGCTAAAAACTGCCTAGCGACGCCCATGCTTCTTCCTGCTTTTTCACTCGCCGACATGTTTTGCGAAATCGCCGACAAATGCCCGACATCGGAGGCAAATCGGTGCTCGTTCACGCGAGTGACAATCACAGGCTAGTTTTGAGTAGTAATTGGGCGGGTTTTGTAGCGAAAACCTGGCAACCCTGCACCAGACAGAGCTGTCGGCGATTCTTCCTATTGTAAAGTCATGCAGTGTGTAACCTCCTGTCGTCGTTCCATCGTGCAGTGTCAACACAGCAACAACTGAATGCTACCCCAGATAGTTGTTCAGTGTGAAACCAACAGTGATGCGACGTCTTTGAAAATCGTGCAGTGTGAACTCGGCTTAAGTGGCACCGAAATGAGGCAACGAAAACTGCGTTATGATTCGGTTCTAGTACATACCGGTTACATAGGTACCGGTGCCATATTGACACCGGGTTTCGGTACCCAACCCTACCCATAAGGGTGGCATTTGGGGGCAGAAGGGTTCTGAGGGGTGTTTCTCTGGCTGTTTGCAGATTTGGAACGTCTGTGTGGCAAGCTTGTTGGTGTGGCCAAGATGCAGTATAAGTAAGCGCTTATTCCAGAATAAGCACTTACTTATTTAAGCACTTACTTAAAAGGCATGTTTTGCAGTTCATAATTCTTTATGTGTGTCTGTAGGACACAAATTGTAATATTTTTTTTACTCTATGGGAGACATTGCACACACTGCAATATTGACTGTTGGCTGTTGACCATTAGTGCATCTCATATGAGTATGAAGTGTTCATTTGCAGTTTATTAGTAATGGCCTATTGACTTTTAGTTTTTATCAGTGACCTTTGTCCTCCTTGTTTGCACTTTGTCTAACAAACCACTTCTAGTTTTAAAATATGAAGCTCTCTGCTTACTCAGACATTTGTGACCCTGTCTGTGAAATCCAGGCTAAAGTCTCGAAATCTAATCAAAAATCAAAGTTTGATTTCAACCATTAATTTCACTATGATTTCAATCTTTGACATGGCCTTACTCAGTCAGTATTAAAGATATCAAGGTTACATTTTCACAGAATGTTCTTTACATTATGAAGGATGATTTTATGTAAAATAGTAAATCACAAAAAAAAGACTTTAGCTGGGTTTTCACAGGCAGAGTCACATTTTTAGAATGAAGTGTATAGGCCTATATTTACTAAATTGTGTTTTGATCAAATTCACATTCTCATTGGTGTTACATGATACAAAAAGATTGTTAGTTATTTGTAGATTATTTATACCTTATGCATTTTTTATTTAAATATCTTTATTAAGATGTGCTTACTTTCAGTTTATAAGATGGGTTGCTAAAATTACCTTGTGGTGTAAGGTTATACTGACATGTTTGTTTTCTTTCTCTCTGTAGGTAAAGCACTCTGTGACAGTGTGAATGGGGGAGATTATGGAGTACCATCCCCTGGTCCCGCCTTCAAGGAAGTCTGGCAAGTAAAAGTTTGGCCTAAAGGTCTGGGCCAAGCCAAGAACCTTGTTGGCATCTACCGGCTCTGCCTGACTGAAAAGACAGTCAACTTTGTCAAGCTGAACTCCGATGCAGCCGCTGTCGTGCTCCAGCTTATGAATGTGAGGCGTTGTGGTCATTCTGAAAACTTCTTCTTCGTGGAGGTAGGTCGCTCTGCAGTAACTGGCCCTGGAGAGTTCTGGATGCAAGTGGAAGATTCTGTGGTAGCACAGAATATGCATGAGACTCTGCTGGAAGCCATGAAGGCCCTGAGTGAGGAGTTTCGCCAACGTAGCAAGTCTCAGTCAGCTGCCGCTGGAGCAGGAGGTGGCACCACTGCATCAAATCCTATTAGTGTTCCCTCTCGACGACATCACCCCAATCCTCCACCCAGTCAGGTTGGATTCACAAGACGCCCACGGACCGAACCACCAGGGACTACTGGAGGCTGTAATAGCACTTCTCCAACCTCTCGCCACAGCTTTGCCCGAACACGAACGTCCAGTGATGGTGGAAAAGTTGATGATGGAGGTGGTGCAACAACTGGAGGGAGTGCATCATGCTCAAGTCCCACGACTAATGGGTCATGTTCCAATAACCCAATACTGAGATCAACATCTGTTCGTGCTCCAACCCAAGTCAAAGCACAGCATGAGCTAATGAGATCCACCTCAACCCCTGCTCCTTCAGCTGCACCAAGCCTGCCTTCTGGCTCAGTACATGGATCTGAGTTTTGTGCAGTAGGAACCGGGACAAGCAGCAGTGGTGTGGGTGGTAATGGTAACATGTACAGTCGAATACCTCTCCGACAGACCTCTGTCTCTGGTTCTCTTAGCGACTACGGTTCCTCAGATGAATACGGCTCCAGCCCTGGAGAGCACTCTATGCTAACCCCAACAATGCAGGCAGGGTCTGCCGGCAGCTCAGGTGGGCATTCTGTTGGGGATGAAGCATCCAACTACATCCTAATGAGTCAGAGAGGAGCATCCAAACCTCAGCCAGGCCAAAATGCATTGCCACAAACAAGGAGAGTTCTGAGGCGCTCCTCTAGCAGAGAATGTGAAGCGGAGCGCAAGATAATGAGCAAGCGGGCTTCTCTGCCACCCATGGCTTTGGAGAGACTTGCACCACACCGTCGAGCTGGGGAGGAAGCTGTTGAAGAGGACGACTATGCAATTATGACTCACACCACCAGCCGAGAATCCTTTGGATCAAGGCAGGATTCTGGAGCGTCAGCAAGCACAACAGGATACTTGGAGGTAGCTGTAGAGCTTAAAAGTGATGCTGGTGGTGGTGAAACGGGTGTCCCTGATGTCATCGGAGGAGCTAATGGAGCAGTGGATAATGGCTACATGTCCATGTTACCAGGAGTTACAGCTCCCCCAGTATCCCTTTCTCATTCCCTCTCAGTAACAGTTTCAGATCCAGACTCAAAGTCTGCTGATGACTACATGGCCATGACCCCCAATAATAGCATTTCACCCCCACGGCAGATCCGTCCACCACCTTCTGGCACAGATGGCTACATGATGATGTCTCCTAACAGTAGCTGTTCACCAGACCAACGAGGGGTCCCTACTGCCTGGGTCGGCAGCAGCAGTGCTGACAGCCGAACTGGCAGCGACTACATGAATATGTCACCTATCAGCGCCCGCTCTGCCAATAGTACCCCGCCACCAGCTGAGCCCCACACTCCATCTGACCAGCATTCTCAGCAGCCTCCACCTAAGATGGTATATTCTTACTTTTCTCTACCCCGCTCCTACAAACACAATAGTTCAACACGCTTTGAGGAAGGGCCAGGAAGAGGGAAGCATTTGGTTAATGGTGGTAGAGGTCTGGGTGGTGGTAGGGGGCTTATTAATAGCAAGGCTAAGCATCAGGAACCCCCTGTTGGCCGACATCTGTCCCTTTCATCGTCCTCATACTCCTCCAGTTCTGCTAGCAGTGAGAGCCTTGGTGAAGGTGAAGAAAAGGCCGTCAAAGTGGCAGGAGGAGCAGCAGCAAGTACTCCTGCAAAAGATGCTGAGCAAGGACCCTTGCAGCAAAGGCAAGGGTCTGGAAGGGTAAAGCAAGGACATCCTGGTCAGAGGGTCAGGCCTCTTAGCCTGTTTGTGGATGTCTCTAAAGCCAACACTTTACCCAGAGTCCGTGAGACACCCCTTCCTCCTGAGCCTAAGAGCCCTGGGGAGTATGTCAGTATTGAGTTCAAGGGTGAGAGGAATTACTTTTCTCTACCCCGCTCCTACAAACACAATAGTTCAACACGCTTTGAGGAAGGGCCAGGAAGAGGGAAGCATTTGGTTAATGGTGGTCGAGGTCTGGGGGGAGGTAGGGGGCTTGATAATAGCAAGTCCAAGCATCAGGAACCCCCCGTTGGTCGACATCTGTCCCTTTCATCGTCTTCCTACTCCTCCAGTTCTGCTAGCAGTGAGAGCCTTGGTGAAGGTGAAGAAAAGGCCGTCAAAGTGGCAGGAGGAGCAGCAGCAAGTACTCCTGCAAAAGATGCTGAGCAAGGACCCTTGCAGCAAAGGCAAGGGTCTGGAAGGGTAAAGCAAGGACATCCTGGTCAGAGGGTCAGGCCTCTTAGCCTGTTTGTGGATGTCTCTAAAGCCAACACTTTACCCAGAGTCCGTGAGACACCCCTTCCTCCTGAGCCTAAGAGCCCTGGGGAGTATGTCAGTATTGAGTTCAAGGGTGAGAGGAACCTGAAAGCAGGAGGTAATGGAACCAGAGGATTTCGGCACGATGCTTCTCTTCCACCCAGTACCCACCGCAACTTACCCAGGCCTACCTCTTGTGTCGCTGGGTTCTTGCCTTTCTCGCATAGCTCCTCCAGCCCCACCCCTCCATCAACTGCCTCTGAGTATGTCAATATGGAGCTAGGAGTTTCCCCGTCCCCCTCGCCTATCTCCCTCACATCACTTGGATTTCCCCCATTCCCCACTCCTCCTGTCACGCCTGCAGCAGCCCCTAAAGCTCATGATGAGCACAGATCTGCAGTTCTAAATGATGATGATGCAGAGAGTGAGATGGGACATAGAAAAAGCAGGCAGGTATCAGAGCCACAGCCAGGAGACTCACCCACAGCATGTGGAGACTACACAAAGATGGCCTTTAGCCTGAACTCAGGCAGCACCTTAAGTTCTACATCACTAAAAGCCTCTTTGCCAGACCAGCCTGAGTCAGTAGTTCCAGCCCTGGGTTTGGGACTAGGACTAGACTTTCCACTTGCCAAAGTCCCAAATCCAGATCACGGGGCTAAAGTAATTCGAGCGGATCCTCAAGGTCGTCGACGCCACTGCTCTGAAACGTTCCAAGCTCCTTCCTCACTTCTTTCTTGCTCTGCAACATCTTCTTCTGCATTCCCTGATCACACCCAAGTGGCCCGTCGACTTGGTTTTGAGGGTACGCTTTGGGGGAACAGTGGCTCAGCGGACATCTCATCTCAGTACATCAACTCTGGACTACCCAGTCTATCTGTTTCACAGACATCCTCCATGGAACAGGGCCTCAATTACATAGACTTGGACCTGGCTAACAAGGAAAGCTCCCACACTGCCACAGATGGGCAAGCAGCTGTCCACACACCTGTCGCTCATATCTTTTCCTCTGTGCTGGGTGGGGGAGCAGCAGGAGGTTCTGTAGGAACTGGAGGCTCAGGCGGTAGTGCTTCAAACCTCAACATGTACGCTAGCATTGACTTCTATAAGTCAGAGGAGCTGCGGACACACCAAGGTAGCAGCAGCAGCAAAGAAGGTACAGGTAAGATCAGCTTGAATCTCAAAATGAGTTTAGTCTAAAAAGTATGAAATCCTAAATCTCACATACAGTCTAAGGTTTATTCATATCATATTCATTCATATCAGCACACTGAACAGATTTGTCATACAATTGAGTGCATAAGTTTGCATACTGCTTTTGCCTCCTTAGTTTATAAATCACTCGCAGAAGAAATAGCAGTCTTGTTTTTTATTTAGTAATGCTCTTCCAAATTTTTCACAGGATATTTCCCACAAGACAAACAAAACAAAATAATAACATTTACACACTCTTCCTGTTTAAAAGTTCACACCTCTTTGGTTTTAAGTATACTTTTCACAAAACATACAGTCATTGATCACTGCAAAAGTTGAACTGATAAGATGTAGGCTATACCTTGAATGCAGTGTAAGTTAAATGGCTTGAACACTGAGGTCTGTAATCAATCAAAAAATGAATTTTTATGATCCCTCTTATTTTTAATAAATGAAAAACATCTTGCAGATTCTGCAAGGAGCATGCAAACTTATATGCACAACTGTAATATATTAGCACACCTTTAACACACGTATTAGAGTGACAGAATCATGTGTCTGATTTCCTGTGTGGCTGTATTTACACTGTTTTTATCTTTAATTCCACTTTAGTCAATAACAGATTCTGATGATTCACTTGAAACAGAGTACAGCTTGTTCCATAACAAAACTTTATGAGGCCATGATTCACTTTTGTTCTTTATTCATATCCACCTGGTGCCTCTAGATACAGGAGCCACCTGTCTGCCAGGCATTACAATGCCAACAATACTGATCAGAGAGCCATGGAAAGTTCCCTTTCGCAAATCTCATAACCATTGGTTTTGTCTGCCGCCTCTGTCATTCCCTGGGCTCCGAAATTTGATTTACCATTTTAAATGTATTTTAGAAATTTCCAGTATTTATCTTTGAGCTGAAACATTAAAGTGTCCTCGATAGTTATGTATATAGAAGGGTTACAATGACAGGGTATATGGCTAAATACAGTCTTTTCATTCTGTTTGAGTTACCGTCTTTTTGAGTTCCCTCTATGTGCTTAAAATGCATGTATGGGTTTGTGGCTAGATTGGGGTTTGCCATTCAGTGACAGGATGTTTGCATAAATTGTCTTTTTTTACAAATAGTGACAGAGCAGGCTAACCGCATATGTCTGAAGCTCCGTGTTCAGTTTATGTTATGCAAGAAAACAGTGACTCTTGTGGAATAAAAGAAAGCTTGCAATGGTTGTTTGTAGAAATCTCTGATCTGACTATCGCTCTTTTATTTTCTTGCTAAAACAGCCCGGATTTGGTGCCTGATCTTAAATCAAATGATAAGATTATCACAGAATGTAAAGTTGGATTGAAAACTAGAGAATGAAGAGAGAAAGATACTGGCTTATTTTTGCCCCAGTGAGTAAGTCTTTTGCAGTTATTGGACAGCATGGCATCGGCGCTGGGGGGGAATGCGGCGAGCTGGCTGTGAATGTTGAGGAGGGGCCAACGTTGCGCTGGCTCAACGTGGTCACAACCGCAACCCCCCCTTTTCTGCATGTAATAAATGATCCTTTTGTTCGTGGATTTCCTCCCTGGCTGCCGTGTATGTGTGTGTGTTTGTGTGTCTGTGCCCTTGCGTGTGTGTTTCAGCTCCAGTAGGCTTGAACTCATCGCTCCCTTGCTCAGTTTTTTTCCCTTGCATTTTAATAAAATGTTTCTGTCCGAGTAGAGTAAGAGAGCACAAACAAAAATAGATTTTTTGGGAGAGAATGTAGTATGGGAAGTCCCCCCCCCCTTCCCCTTCAATCTGAGAAAGGATTAAAGCAATTGAGAGGAGCAGGGAGAGATAGTACAAGGGTGAGAAAGAGATGGCACAATGGGAGTGAAAGAGAGAAAGTGAAAGACAGACAGACAGTGTGCGAATGGCAGATAGAGAAAAGATGGAAAGAAAGTCAGAAGCTCAGAGTCGGATCAGGTTTTCATGTTTGGTGGGAGTTGAGGAAATCGGATGAACATTTCAGGGTTAATTTGTTTGGATTTTCAGTGCATTTGGGGGGAACAACTATGAAAGCAGTTTCCCTGGCTGGACTCCAGATTGGGTCTCACTGGCCACATCCAAACTCCCACTAGCAGTCAAGATAAAGAAAATAGAGAATGAGATGAATTAGAGGTTGCGATATGGAAGGAAAGTGGTGGGAGAAAGTTGAGGGTGAAAGGAATGGCAGAAGAATGCCTGAGAACTATAATATCTCTGAGTTGGGATGGTATATAGAAGAGTCTTTTTTCTAGTAGATGCATGAGAGGGAACGTAACCTCCTATCAGCAAGGCAGCCGCTTAATAAATGCAGCTTAAGGTCTCTCAAACACACACCTACATGCCCGTGCACACACTGAGACTATTTGAAGTTCTGGCAGGACTCTGTTTCTTGCTGTGTGGTAGTGCCACGTGTATCTCAGTCTGCCGTAGAGAGCAGTGGATTTAGACCAGCGCAGCTACTGGCACCTAGGGAGGTGAATTCCTCTACTGTGCCAGTGTGTTAACAAGAGAGAGTGAGAAAGATCATTCATCCATATCATAACCACAAGACAACATTTACCTAAATGGGTGAAGTGAAGCTGAGGTAATTTTTGAATCTCTTAATCCCACACATAAATACCCATAACCACATAATACAACACAGAGACACTTCAGGAGTTTTGTAACGGTCCCCTACACTGATATTGTTGGGTAATAATGGCTTTTTTTAACTACTCATGGGGGTTTTGCTTAACTGGATCATAGTTTATATTTCCACCACAGTCTGCACTCATTTGCACACATTCGGACACACATCCATTTATTAAAAGAATGTCATCCGTTGTGCACTCATGCACCCTAAAACCTATGCATACTTGTAAATGCTACTCTTGGACTTCATTTATGCTTTGCATTGACAAAGTGCGTGCACACCCAACCACATCTGGCTACACTGATTTTGAGAGGCCCGAATATTTAAAGCAGTTTTATGAGTTTAGTACAAGTTATATCAACAGCTACTGTGGTATAATGTTGATTAACACAAACTATTTTCAACCTGTCCCTCATTATTTATTTATTTATTCATTCAATGCAAAAAATGGTGAGACGCTTAAAGTGGCAGTAAGGAGGGCAATTTGCAAATGTTAAAGTACTCACCTTTTAAAGAGTACAACAAAACGTAAACAATAAATGTTAACATGATGTTTTTATTGTGAAGAAAACATTTATTTGTGAAGTTATTTCCAACACACAACAACATCCAATATTGTTATCATGACGTAATTCCTAAAATCATAAAACAACTTTATAGCCCAAAAAATACACTATCCTTATTCTAATGAAATAATTAATGTAAGTGCGTTTATAAAATTATAAGCGTCACATTTCTGCTTTAAATCTTTTTAAATTGTCACTGTTAACATCCATATACCTAACTAACTTTTCTTATTTTGATTTGTCGGAAACAGTTGTACTGATTCATATTTATGTAGAAACCGTGATATTTTCAGAATTCTTTGATGAAGAGCAAGTTCAGTAGCAGCGTATATTCAAAAAAAGTCTTATGTAAAATTTAAAAAATCGTATATTGACATTTTAAATCAGTTTAATGCATTCTTGCTGAATAAAAGTATTAATTAATTTTTTTTTAAATCTTACTGGTCCCACACTTTTGAAGGATAGTGTATATATTTTCAGCAAAATGCCACTAATGCTGTCAATTAATCTTAACTTCTGTTGAACCCAGAATACTCCTTTAAATAACCTGTAATCCCACTTTATCACACACTGATTCTTAACACTACACACCAGACACTGATCCAGAAATCTGCCTATGTTTTTTTTACTCTCAGTTCTGCATTGGTGTAACGGGGCGACTGAGACATGAGGCTCAGTCCATTTGCAAAGCTTTATTCACATACATGGTCAGAAACAGGCAGGGTAACACCAGTAAACAGGTATGGCACAGGCGAGACAAAAGAGTAATCCAAGGACAGACGTGAACAGCCTCCGGCGTACAATATCCAACAGGGCAAGGCAAACGGGTAATCCAACAGACAGATGATAATCCAGGCGAGGTAAAAACAGAGTCCAAACAACAAGACGGGAGAGAAAACCAAGACAGGCAGAAGATCAGGAAACAGGCAACACGACGTGACTAGACTTAGAATAGAACTAGAAACTAGGACAGGGAACTGGCTCCGTAAAGTGCTACCACTAGGAGAGCGATAAACGCAAACAATACTCGGCGATTAGAGAAGGATTTGAGTGGTTGTTATATAGTGTGTGTGTGATTGGCTGCAGGTGAGTCCAATCAGTGCAATGGAGCATGGGAAATGTAGTCCAGGGTGACATGCAACAGTTTGTGTGGTGTGAGAGTCAATGTAATCGGAAGGCGACCTCTGGTGGCGAGCAGATGGAAGACCACGGACCGGATTCGTGACAATTGGAAACTGTCAATGATACTTCAGCTAAATGTATAAATCCATGGAATGGCCAAAAACAGCTGTGTTTTTGAAACAGACTCACTCAATTCTTACTCACTCAAAACATTACCAGTATGTTTATCACTGTCAACATTTTGCAAGTTTATTTATAGCATCCTTTACAGATGAACTGTGTACCTACTACATATATATGATAATCTGATAAAGTTTTTTTTATTTTTACTGATAGCTGTCATAAAATTGAGTCAGTAAAGTCTGAGTCAGAGCTCCAGAAGCCTAGTAGTCCTGAAGGACCCAATCTGGTTGTAGCTGGTTTGATAGCGGTCAGCCGGTATACATGACAGAAAGAGAGATGGAAAGAAAGATACAGCGAGAGACAGAGAGAGATTAAAGTTGACAGTAGGTAATCTGTGGTTATTTATGCACGTCCACGGGGCGGAGTAATGTATGGTCCCATAGGAATCCATGTCCCAACAAACCCTGTGGAGCTGGAGAGTGGACAAGCGAATGTGCCAGCAGATCTCTTTTGAGATCTCTCTCTCTCAGTTCCTACTGAATAATCCGAGTAGGATTATATGCTACTCAGACAGCTGTAAATGTGTCTGCACTGCTTTGACGCAAAAGCTGTCGCACTTCGGAAAGAGGAATTTTGTATTTTATTTCAGTATATATTGTATGACTGTGATTTAATTGAAGTCTGTGAGGTGCCCTAGGTTTATAGTTAGTCTGATTAATTTTAGCTTAAACGTACTATATTTTGTAGCTATAGTTGTTAAGTAGCACTGGTCCAGGAGGGCAGAAAGTAGGACGGGCTTGGTAAGGTAATATTGGACGTCCTTGTAGAACAGATGTAGCTGAGAGAGACTAACAAAAGTGTCTGTTTCTGTAGAAAAGCCCACACCTGGGCTCTATAGCTGCTCTTTTCCTCAGGACTGTTCTGATATCAGCGCCTATAGCCTGAGAAAATATGGGTTCCTTGTGAATTTGAATACTTTGAATAGCAAAGTGAATAGGAATTTGAGTGTTGATGTGGGCTGTAGAATTGCTCTGGTAACAGCTTTTAGAAGGTGCTGTGAGTATTTTTTTAAGTTAAAATATTTTTCCAATCCTGGTTTTATTTGCTGGGACAACCATAAATAAGTCACTTGTTGGTAGGCTTCTCTACAAAGTGTAAACATTGTGGCTCTATGGTTTTATCAAAACATTGACTATGTTTGGAATAGAACACTACTGTACAGCATGTGGCGTAGTATGCATTGTGTAGTCTACTAAAATAGTATGTGAAACAACACATTATTAAAAAGAAAGAAAGAAAATATGCTACATTGTCCTTATTATGTTAATTGCAGCAAGTTGCATCCAGTTGTCTTGGAAGTAAGTGCAGTTAATTTAATTCTGTGGAGAAAAAAAGGATTGTAGACCCAAAAATGAAAATTCTGTCATCATTTACTCACCCTCATGTTGTTTCAAACCTGTATGACCTTCTTTTGTCTTTGTAACACAAAAGGAGATGTTAGACAGAATGTTAGGGACTGACAGCCTCAGTCACCTTTCACTCTCATCTTTTTTTCATACAGAAAAAACAAATGATGACTGAGGCTGTCATTCTGCCTAGCATTGTTTTTGTGTTCAGAAGAAAAGAAAGTCATAGAGGTGAGGGTAGGTAAATGAAGACAGAATTTTTTATCCCTATGTTTTAAAACCTTTTTGATTAGACACTACCATCCAATTGTTTTTGTTTGTTTGATTTTGAAGCAATTAATAATTTTATTCAGCAAGAATGCATTAATTTGATGAAAAAATTACAGTACAAAAAATTAATTTCTAATGTTACAGTACGGACCTTTTAATAAAAGAATTTTGGGGGGTAAAATATATATATATACTGTATATTATATGTATATATATGCTCACCAAGGTTGCATTTATTTGATATATATATATATATATATATATACTGTATATACTGTATGTCAAATATCAAATTAATGCAGCCTTGGTGAGCAAAAGACACTATAATCAAAACCGTTATGTATTTATAATTTTGTTACTACTATTACTACTACTACTATTACTAATTGATAAACTTAAGATTTAAATACTGAATTAGGTGTTTGTGCATGTGAGTGAAGTGAAAGGGCTCAGCAATCCTAATTCAAGAGACTAATATATTTATTTAAATAGTAATTTTTAATAATTTGTTTAATTCCAGTGATGTTGTTCTGTAATGTTTGTCTATGTGGTATTGCGTCTATACTCAGACAGTGATTACGTCAAAGTCGCTACATCTGTCAGTATTACTGACCCCGCTCCACCTGCAGCTATACCCACAATCCTTAGAGGCTAGGTGCTATGGCCCTCCCCACCCGCTCCACCCGCTCGTCGAGACTAAAGCTTCAAATCCCCTTACAGTCCAGGTAACTATGTGAATGTTTGTGTGTGTGTGTGTGTGTGTGTGTGTGTGCGCGCACCCAAGTGTGTGTTTCTGTATATCTGGTGGCTGCTTGTCCAGCTCTATGAATGGAGCTGTTATGTTTGGGTTTTAGATTAGAGACTGAGCATTCTGACGAAGGTTTCAGATTTAAGATCTGTTGACGTGCCTTACAAGACCTACAACGCTATCCTTCATCAGTCATCACACAAGACCATCACACAAGTGTGTGTGTGTGTGTAATATCCTTGGCCGTTTGCTGCATATTACATTTTAATATATTAAACGCTAACCTACTTTTGCACACATATGCACTTTTGTACCCAAATGTAGCTGCCTTCTTAATGGCCCTCCCCACCCGCTCCACCCGCTCGTCTGCTTTGTGCCTCCGCTTGCCTGTTCGGCTGGCCTGCTTAACTCAGCAGATGTGATTGTAGAGTTGCAGTTTTTTAAAAGAATAAAACGAACAGGGTAGAATCTAAACCCGCACACACAGATTGTGCAAAGTGTGTGTCTGGATGCGTGCCCAGCAGTAAATGTATTATACAAGTGCCCAGCTGTGAGTTTATTGCACGGTTATTGTGTGTGTGTGTGTGTGCGTGTGTGAGTAGCATCAGCTAGAGCCCAGGGCTACTGTCTTTTGACGCTTAATCTCCCATTGACTGCACGGAGAGAGAGGAAATGGGAGGATTTCAGTGCGTAAAGGATGAATAGACAACTCAATCCCTGTTTTAAGCAGAGCAAGGGAGAGGGAAAGGGAAAAAGAGAGAAATTTTGCCTAAAACATACGTATGCAAGGATTTCATAGCAAAAACTTCTACATGTGCGAGATTTATTTTGTGCATTGATGTAAAATATGCATTCTTAGCTATTTTTACATGAGGTGCTATGTCTAGTTCCACACTGTAAAAAGTTATTATTGGAGTACATTTGATAAAAAATACTTTGTTTTTCGTTCTTTGTGTCGAAGCAGCAGTTTGAATAGAATCTTGTTGAGCAAATTTGTTAAAGTTAGTTGAACTGTCAATAACACATCTGATTTAAAGGGATAGTTCACCCAAAAATGAAAATTCTGTCATTAATTACCTCATGTCGTTGCAAACCCATAAGACCTTCGTTCATCTTCAGAACACAAATTAAGATATTTTTGATCAAATCCGAGAGCTTTCTGACCCTGCATAGACAGCAATGGAACTACCATGTTCAAGGCCCAGAAACATAGTAAGGACATCGTAAAAAAAAAAAAAGTCCATGTGACCTCAGTGGTTCAACCTTAATTTTATGAAGCTACGAGAATACTTATGACAGAATTTAAATCCCTTTAATTGCACAGGTAACTGAGCCCTGAGGTTTTCTACCACAGTAATGCAAAAACACATAATTTTATGTAACAGGCTTATGAATTCGCTTGCTTTCACATTTGAGCAAATGAGAGATTGAAACTACCTGTGCACACATGGATGAATCATATTCACCCTTTTCTGTGGGAAGATGTTCAATTGCATTTTCTAGAATTGAATATGCATTTGAAAGTCCTGCTGCACTTTACCTACAGCATTTACCCATGTGATGCTCATTCAGCTTTCTTTCAATAGTTCAATTGCACAATGCAGACCAAGGCTAAACAATGACTCACGACACGGCAGTAAGGAGCCAGTATTTCGATGTGGAGCCAGAGAGAAAGAACAAGAGTTAGAGTGTTGTCGAGTTTGATCTGCCATCTTATTGCGTCAAAGAAACAGAGATACACACGGTTGCCATGGAGACGCATATGACCATGCCTCGATTTTTCTTCCTCTGTGACCTCACAGAGAGTTCTTGCTCAAGTTTCACTGCCGGTTTTACTGCTTGTTTCAGAACATCTTGTCTATTTTTGTCCACTTTTTTCCTCTGGCACTTTTCTTCACCTCATCTTTTTTCCTCTTTCTTTTGTCATCCATCCATGCAATCTTTTTTTATTTCAGGGCTTAAAAACCAGGATTATTTCTTCTGACCTCATTGGGTCAGTAGTTCAGATTTATTTTTGCCAATATTTTCACTGGCTTCACCACAGAAAAAATTGCATTGAATTTTTGAGAACTATATTTATGTGTCTAATTTTTAATTAGACATTAACTCGTTTACAAACAGAAGTTACAAAAAATATTTGTTTAAGGCTTAAGCATCATTTTCAATAAAAACTAGAAATTATTCAAACTTTGCCATGTTAATTCAACATTGATGGAGTTCAATTTAACTTTAATATTGTTAACTTGAATACTCTAAGAAAATTATATTTAAATCAGATATAACTTGTGGGCTAATGAAAAATATATAATATTAAAAGTAAAATATAAAATAGAAAAATAGAAAATATATATATATATATATATATACACATTTATATTTTTCATTGGATATTTACTTTTGTTTACAAAATGTACAAAAAATATGGTTTATTTATTAAGCCTAATTTTTTATAAAAGCTAGAAATTATACAGCAAATTTGGCTGTGTTAATTCTAACTTTCTTAGTAATACAAATAAAAAAACATTCTGTCAATATACAAGATCAAGAAATGTTATCACATATAGTGAGAGCGTCTGTCTTGAGCGTTGTTTTAAGATCAGCTGACATTTTCAAATCGACCGATCATCGTAATCTCAGAGAGGTACAGTACATTTCCATTAAGTGCATGTCTGAGCGTGTGTGTGTGAATAATCTCTTTATCTCAGACCTGACAGGGCTCATTCCGTTGAGAGTGAGGCTGTCAGCTGAGACAGCCAAGACAGAACGATGGGCAGATAAGAAAAGGAAAGGAGCGATAAGGGCACACGAGTCTGTCAGGGCATTTTTTCCCACTATTTCTATTTAGGCTTGATGTTGTGGGTACAGGAGTGCGTTGGAGGCAAAATGACTGTGTTTCTCTTTAAGACCTATGGGCTTGTAGAAAAATGAGCATGTGTGTGTGTGTTTTTGCTGAAACTGGAGTAAACATAGTCTTCTTCAGATCTAGTTTTACAGGTTAAAGGTAATGGAAAGACCCACTCCCATTACCTATTCCAAGGCATGTTAGGGTGTGTGTTCAGTGCTGTTCATCTTTTCTTAGTTACATCTCTCTTCAGGTCATGGCATTGTTCAGTAAGCACTTCTGTTGAGTTTCACACACCCTTGAGTGAAAAAAATACAGTAGGTTAGATCTCTTACTGCAGCTGTAGACGTAAGTGTGTTTGCATTAGGGACACATATTTAAAATGGACTTGTTGGGTGGGTTGAATGAAGGACAAGAAGTGAAGGTGACTAATCTCTCTTGAGGAAGTCTGTATAATCAGACTGTTTTCGGGTTTACATGACTCCAATCAGACGAATTTCTTCCGGGGACTTTAGATAAGACTCGTTTTTGCAACAGAAACGGAATAGAAAACAATGCATTTAAGTCTCTAACTAATATTTATTTGATTAATTTGTCACTGCCTTACAAATGCATAAATGGTTTTAATGTGAATGCTGTTCCAGCAAATGTAAAGCACATGCAAGTTTTACAGTGCAAACTATCTAAAAGTACAAGAATGATACTAAAATCACTGCAGATAAAAATACAACAACTAAAAACTATATAGATAAAATCTGATGATTGTAACCTATTCCTAGTTTGTGTACACTACACTACTGCAAAATACAGAAAAATAGTAATATTGTGAAATATTCTGAATTAAAATAGCTGTTTTCTTATTGAATATATTTTAAAATGTAATTTATTTCTGTGATGTCAAAGCTGAATTTTCAGCATCATTACTCCAGTCTTCAGTGTCACATGATCCTTCAGAAATCATTCTAATATGCTGTTTTGGTGCTCAAAAACATTTCTTCTTATTATCAGTGTTGATAACAGTTGTGCCACTTAATATTTTTGTGGAAATTGTGGTATATTTAAGATTATTTAATTGAAAAGCAGTTAAAATATTTATATTTTTTAATATTTGATCATTCTAATATGTTGTTTTGGTGCTCAAAAAATTTCTTCTTATTATCAGTGTTGATAACAGTTGTGCCACTTAATATTTTTGTGGAAATTGTGGTATATTTAAGATTATTTAATTGAAAAGCAGTTAAAATATTTATATTTTTTAATATTTGTAATATTTTTTACTATACTTATATTTGACTATATTTGTATTTTAATATTTTTACACTGTAAATATATTTAATGTCACTTTTGGTCAATTTAATGCATCCTTGCTGAATAAAAGTATACATGTCGTTTAAAAAAAAAATCGTACTGACCCCAATCTTTTGAACAGTAGTGTGTGTGTGTGTGTGTGTGTGTGTGTGTGTGTGTGTGTGGGGGGGGGGGGCT
>NW_015538065.1:1049556-1051005 GCF_001515605.1 Sinocyclocheilus anshuiensis
AAGGTGTTATTGCAGGAACAAACTGGTTCAGCAGTCAATGGGATTTCAACAGTAATCTTTAAAATCAGCTCACATACCCTCTCTGACTGTCTCTTCTCTTTATATTTTCTTAATCTTGTTAAATGGCTTAAAGCATTGTTTAGACTTCCGGTCTTAGATTATGTGTGTGTTTGTGTGTCTGAGTGTGGGTTTACAGGTCTATAAAAAAACACTAATTAGATTATACTCACCTACACAATAAGTGTCATTAAAAAAACGTTACTACATTTCTTTAAACCCAGTTTTTCCCTTTCTCTTCTGTATCAAATGTATCAAAAGTTATTATATACACTATTACTGTATCGAAAGTTATTATATACACTATTACTATTTTTTCTGGACATTTCATAAGATACATTAAACAAGAATAAAGACTTTATTCAACAATTTCTTCTCTTCCATGTCAGTCTTTGCTGTGTGTTCACGAGAGTAAGATATTTAAAGGGGTCATATGCTTTTTTAAAGATCATTATTTTGTGTATTTGGTGTAACAGAATATGTTGACATGCTTTAATGTTCAAAAAAACACATTATTTTTCAAATACTGTACATTATTGTAGGTCCTCTATGCCCCGCCTCTCTCAAACGCTTCATTTTCTACAAAGTCCCTCCTTCCGACAAGCGCAGTCTGCTCTGATTGGCCAGCTGACCCAGTGCCCCTTTAATTGCACAGGTAACTGAGCCCTGAGGTTTTCTACCACAGAAATTAATTCTAAAACAATTGATTAAACTGTGAATATTTGAGAGGCTGCTGATACTTCATTCTTGCTGAAGATGCAAAAAAGTTACAGACAAACCACTCTTTTAAAATTCTACAGCATTTAGTTTTTGTTTGTTTGTTTGTTTTTAGGCAGCTTTCAGTTGTTTTTCTCATCTGAGCTGTATAAGAACTGTTGGCTTTTCATAACCTTGCCAACCTTGTCAACAGCCTGAGATGCTTAGCTAGTCTCTCAACCCGGTCAGGCTGGTCTGTTCTGTTCTGAGGGGTTTTGAGCACTTGTCAACTGAGAAAGCTGGGAGAGCAGCTAGGTCAGTGGAAGACCAGCTCAGGCAGGCTTTTAGACCAGCAAGACCAGTAAAAACCAACAAAAACCAGCAAACCATCTTAGGCAGCGTTTTTTTTTTTTTTCATCAATATGATTGGAACTTTTTGTTATGAACATTAATATCCCTGCGCAGTACATTGTGTCTCTCTTCTGCTTGTTCTTTTGCAATGTTTGATATTGCTTAATATTTTTAATTCTGTTTCTAATTCTGTTTCAGAGTTTAGTTGCTCAATTCTGTCTTTGTCCATGACCGCCCTCCTCAATGTATGCTCACACTCTGGAGATGCGATCTGGCCTTCTCTGCACAAACACACAAATGTAAACACCTAACACATGAGAACGCACTAACACACACACACAATAT
>NW_015538065.1:1051015-1054972 GCF_001515605.1 Sinocyclocheilus anshuiensis
TCAATTCCACTTTTAACTAGGCTAGTGTGTAAAGAGCTTACTGGGCCTATGGGAAACAAAACTGATTAAAGTCTGCTAATGAATCATTTTTCCCACAGTCTGGAGTTTAGCGTGTGTGTGTGTGTGTGTGTGTGTGTGTGAGAAATAATAATAATAATAATAATTGAAAAATAAAATATATAATAATAATAATAATAATAGATTTATGCTGTAATATTTTTAAAAATACATTTTATTTATTTACGCTTTATCTCTTGTATAAAATTACCATTTTTATAAGTACATTTTTAAACAATTTTGATGTATATATTGTTTGTTTTTGTAAATTGTTAAATATTGTAGACTAGATTACATTTTAGAAATGTAATGAATTATTGAATGTTATCATAATCTTAATTATACCAATCAAAGCCACAATAATCTAACGCATGCACATTCATGCAGCTACAGTAGATCAATAAGCCAAGTTGGATTTGTAAGACAGATTGTGTTCTGTGAGTGTAGCCCTTGAAGACTGGTTTAAACTTGTTGGGAGCTAAAAGAACAGACTGGGCCTCAGGCTAAATTATGTAACAATCCCATACATTCAATTAACTAAATCAACCTGTCTCTCCCCAGCGCTCCAGTCCGAATGTGACCGTCTCACACACAGAAGCTGCTGTTTTCTCAGAACTCTGGCTGTTTGCACAGTGTGTAACTGTTCAGAGTGTCAACCTGTCAAAGGGATAGATCAGCAAAAAAATCTGGATAGCACCCTCATGCCCCTCCAAATCAGCTGTTGTTTTTTAGTGGTGCACAAACTAGACATTTCTGGGGGAACCGCAGCTCTTGCAAGACATTGACAGTTCGTTGTGATTGGGGTGCTTCAAAAAGGGGTAAAAAACAGCATACTTGCTTAAGTTATTTAAATGATTCTGACAACTTTATGTGATTGAAATTTTTGCATTTACACTGTACATTGTATATTTAAATGATTTGGGATCAGTAAGATATTTAAATTGAACTTTTACAATTTTGAACTATTTTCATTAAAGAATAAAAAAAAAATCATCAGTTTCCACAATAATATTACATAGCACAACTGTTTTCAACACTGATAATAAGTAATGTTTCTTGAGCAGCGAATCAGCATATTAGAATGATTTCTGAAGGATCATGTGACACTAAAGACTAGAGTAATGGATACTGAAAATTCAGCTTTGCCTTCAGAGGAATAAATTGCATTTATTTATTAACTATAACCAAAGCTCACATCTAGCTATGCCCAAATTCAAAAATGACAGCAAAACGGCATCAGTTCAGGAGCATCGTTGTATGTTCCACATAATAACAGCAAACAGTACCTGTTTATAATGACATGAGGGTAAGCAAATAATAACAGAATTTTCTTTTTTGCCTGAACTATGCCTATAATGAAAAATGATGCTCAGCCTCGCGTCTTCACGTCTTTTTCTGTGTTGTTCTACATTCTCTTTCAACCCTCGCTTCATTTCTTTGCAGCTCTTTTAAACTTTCAGCCGTCTTCGTTCTCCCCCATTCAGCGTTTTATCTCTATTTCTGTCTGTTCCTCTCCCTCTTTCTATCTCTTTTTCTCAGTTTGCTCTCTTCCTCTTTCTGGTTTGAATATGCAGTGACTGAAGGGCTTAAGGAGTGACGTACAGATGTTCAAACTTACCTCAACATGTGCGTCAGCATTGCTCATCCCTTATTCCTTTCTGCATGCTCACCATCTTTACACCTCCCTCCGTAATTACTGTCCACGCTCTCTCTAAAAAAAGTCTTGTTTGTGTTTTTGTGTGCATTTTTGTTTTTTATTTAAAAGGGAACAGGAAGGCTACATTTTCTCATCCGCACAAACTCACACAAACAAACAGTCAGACACGCACATACTGAAGCGTACGCAGGGTTTTAAACCTCCAGAGGGATAAATGGCCTTGCAGCATCTCATCATCGCTAGCGAGATGAGAAAGAGTGGAGATTAAACCCAGTGACCCAGGAGGCGGCAGTGTATGTGTGTGTGTGTGTGTGTGTGTGTGTGTGTGCGAGCGCATGTGAGTGCATGTGAAAACAAACACTCGGCACTTTTACATATTATATTAAACATGCCATACCTGGGGTGCTTCTGTTCAATGTGTTTTTCTAATCTGATCTATGTGACAGCATCTCTCTTTCTGTGAATGATGAAGTATTTCTGTGTGGGTTTGTGTGCTTGTCTGTGTGTGTGCGTTGGCAGGTTAAATACTGGAGGGCTTATGTGACATGCTTTACGAGCCACCCTCACAAGACAAAAAAAAAAGTTATTGTATTACTTCCCAGCCCCTCTCGATCTTTCGAGCTCTCTTTTCAACATCCAGCAGCCCCAACTAGTATCTGAACACTTAAGCCACACTTTCAAATGTGTATACACTACTGTTCAAAAGTGTTTGGGGTCAGCAAGTTTTTTTCCCTTTTTGAAAAAAAAATGTACTTGCACAAATTGCATAAACTGGTTGAAAAGTGAGAGTCTCTATTTTAAATCTCTATTTCAAATAAATGCTGTTCTTTGGAACTTTCTATTCATCAAAAAATCATGAAAAAAATCGATCATGATATGTGCCAAAATATTAAGCAGCACAACTGTTTTCAACATTTATATAAAAATAAGAAATGTTTCTTCAGCAGCAAATCAGTATATGAGAAGATTTCTGAAGAATCATGTGACACTGGAGACTAGAGTAATGGCTGCTGAAAATTCAGCTTTGCCATCACAGGAATAAATTACATTTTAGTATATATTAAAATAGAAACAAATATTTTAAATTGTAATAATAATTCACAATATTGCTGTATTTTTCATCAAATGAATGCAGCCTTAGTAAGCATAAGAGACCCCAAACTTTTGAATACTAGTGTGTCATTGCATTAGATAAAAAAAAAAGAGCATAAGCATACTTTTCATTTATCAAACTAAAAATATGATATATATAAATATATATATATATATAATTATGGGCATATTAAACTAAGTTTAACAACTATAAAATATCAAAGTATTTTTATCTTAATTTAATGTGGGATTAAATCCACCAAAATGCCATCGAGACTATTTGGTTAGTTTAGTATTAAAGAGTTAATAATTTAGTTCTGACAAAAATATTGTTTGATTGCACATGGCACTTGTTTTGATATTTTATTAATTGTTTTTCTATACATTCATCTGTTTTCTAATCTGCTTGTCATACATAGGATTGCATGGATGCTGGAGCCTATTGTGAAATCAGTGAAATCATGATACAAGTCCAAAATCTTTGTCTAGTTGTGTGACGCCTGTTAAGGTGACAGATAGGTGAAAAGAAAAGTACAAGCAGTGGAAGAAAGACAGAATGTATTGGTTGTTCATCCCTCATTTAGAGATGCGCCAGGGACGACACAGTCTTTTCTGTTCTGCTCATGAATAAATATTTTCCACTGCCTGTTGCCCTGTGTGTATGTGTGTTGACCAGGCACTTAGCCACAAATTCTCGCTGAAGCTCTTCAGAATAAAGTTACAGCGTGAAACCTTAAACTTGCAGGGGAAAGGGGGAATGACAGTGAAAGAGAAAGAGAGGAGGATGGTGGGAAGGAAAAAACTAGAGAAGTAAATGCCTATTAATAATTAGTCATTTGATCAGGCAGCATTTTGGATCTGTATTTTGGCATGGCTTTCAAGGGTATGTGCCTGTATGTGTTTATTTAGCTATACTTTGGGGAAAAATTGAGCTAAGTCTGACAAAACTTCCCTTCAGGGTTCTCATTTGGAGAAATGATTAATATATAAACCAAATCATGTTGTGGTTCTAAAAATTCAAAAGCTGTTTGGTTTAGCTTTTACTAATTGAAACATATTTAAAGCTAAGTAAACTGGTGTGAGAGAGAGTGTGTGTGTGTGTGTGTGTGTGTGTGTGTGTGTGTGTGTGTTTGTGTGGGGGGACATTTTGT
>NW_015538065.1:1056904-1058382 GCF_001515605.1 Sinocyclocheilus anshuiensis
TGAGAGAGAGTGTGTGTGTGTGTGTGTGTGTGTGTGTGTGTGTGTGTGTTTGTGTGTGGGGACAAATTCAGTCCAAAACTGAAGCTCTGAAATGGCTCAGTCAGCATTGCTCAATAAATGTACCGCTTACTCTTGGGTCCTTTTAATACCCAGAGCAAAACTCTTCCTAACTGTGAGCACATATTCTCTCTCTCTCACACACACACACCACACACACACACACACACATACACATTTTCTTAGCTGTCTAAAGTACCATAGACTTCTAGTGTTTTTGTATAATGTTAATTATGATTACTACAACTACACGTAAGATTCTAGTAATTTAAGCAAATTTTCAGTGAAATTTTGCAGCCAAAAAATTTTCATTGTCAGTAGTGTAGCAAAGTATGACACTCAGCTCATATAATTTCAAACCAAGCAGCTTTCTGTTGGTTAGCTTGATTAATCCACTTGACCAACTTGAACCCGATGCATAATCTGCATGGAGAAATATTTTGCCCTCACGCAAAAGTCCTGATCACATGGATTCCTATTAAAAGGGCCAGAATTTGTGTGTAGAAATTTTCCAAACAACAGTTGTTGTTTTATTCTTAAAGCAACACATTAGTTACATTTGAATCACTTGTATCTTTAAGGACATCTCTGAAAGGGTGTTTGATCAGACCTAGTGGACTTCTGGTAACAGTTTTGTCCACAGAGTATTTTTAACTTAGCCCATACATACAGTACCATTCAAAAAGTTGGGGTCAGTAAGACTTTTTGTATGAATGTTGTTTTTGAATGATAAATAGTGTTATTGAATGAAATCTCTTATGCTTTCCAAGGTTGAATTTATTTAAATAAAAATATAGTAGAAAGAGTTGTATTGTGAAATATTACTACAATTTAAAACAACCATTTTCTGTTTAATTATAATATCAGTCGTTAAATGCAAGATATTTACAGTGTACCTAGCACAATCAAATATACTTCAGTATATCTTTTGTTGGACCTCAACACTACTTCCTCACAATTAAAGTGCATTAAAGGGTTAGTTCACCCAAAAATGAAAATTAGCTTGTGTTTTACTCACCCCAGAGGCATCCTAGGTGTATATGACTTTCTTCTTTCAGACGAATCCAGTCGGAGTTATATTAAAAATTGTCCTGGCTATTCCAAGCTCTATCATTGCAGTCAGCGGGTGTTGCAGTTGAACAGTCCACAAGTCGTCAAATAATGCGAGCGCATTCATAATAAAACATGCCGCAGACGGTTCCGGGGCATGAATAAAGGCCCCCTGTAGCGAATCCATGTGTTTTTTAAAGAAAAATATCCATATTTCAAACGTAATAAACACTTTTTTCTCACTTCCGATATCTGTCGTACGCGGAAGCCGTTCCGGCAGATGATTTAGTATGTCGGCGTTGCGTGATTAGTGACGAATGCGGAGAGAGAACAAAACAAAACGCCGGTCACGAATTAGAAGTACAAACCGA
>NW_015538065.1:1058549-1062204 GCF_001515605.1 Sinocyclocheilus anshuiensis
TGCGTCATCCGCCGGAACTGCTTCAGTGTATGACAGTCAGCGGAAGTGAGAGAAAAGTGTTTATTACGTTTGAAATATGGATAATTTTCTTTAAAAAACACATGGATTCGCTACAGGGGGCCTTTATGCATCCCCCGGAGCTGTCTGCGGCACGTTTTATTTTGGATGTGCGCACTTTATTTGACGACTTGTGGACTGTTCAACTGCAACACCCGCTGACTGCAATGATAGAGCTTGGAATAGCCAGGACAATTTTTAATATAACTCCGACTGGATTCATACACCTAGGATGCCTCTGGGGTGAGTAAAACACAAGCTAATTTTCATTTTTGGGTGAACTAACCCTTTAAGCACAAAATTAATTGTTACAATTTAGCAGACTTTAAGTATACCAGATTAGTATACCAAAAGTACAATTGCAGGGTGTTTTTATTAAGCACATAAATATGTAAATGTATTTGTTGTATACTCAGCACATATTAAATGTATTTCAAATACATTTTAGTATAATTTTTTTCACTAGGGTTTGATGGCGAAGCTGAATTTTCAGCAGCTGTTACTCCAGTCTTAAAGGGATAGTTCACCCAAAAAAGAAAATTTGATGTTTATCTGCTTACCCCCAGGGCATCCAAGGTCACACAGTCCTTTGGAAATCATGCTATTTGATGAGTGAAAAGTTCAAAAGGACAGCTTTTTAAAAAAAAAATTTGTATGTCCTTACTGTCACTTTTGATCAATTTAATGCATCCTTGCTGAATAAAAGTGTTGATTTCTCTCTTACTGACCCCAAAGTGTAGCATGTTTATGATTATTGAAACTGTTTTATTAAAATGTGTCTGTGCTGCATGTGCTAAATGTGCACTGACTGTAGAGACTGTCTCTCTGAAACAGCCTGGGGTTAAACGTCAAGCCCAAGGGCACAGAAGTGAGCAGAACTCAGATCTCAGATCACTCACTTCACAAGACACCGAATATGCTGTATGTCAGGGGTATGTGATAGATGTCATTTAATTGTAGTGGGCTGCATTGAGATATTCAAGGTAATTATACAGTGACATTATTGCTGCGCTGTAATATACAGTATTATGCCTGGAGAAAGAGACATTCAAACTATGATTTGTTGCATGTTTCTGCAAAGACGTTTGGCAAAAAGTGGTTGATCCTGAGGAGCGAGAGAGAGAGAGAGGGTACAGATGAGTCAGCAAAGAGTGTTTGTTAGTTTAGAGCTCGTTGTTGGGTTTTCACCTGGCCCTGATGGAAAATGCAGACTTTTTTCACATTTACTGTGTTGATTTTAGGTGAAAATTTATAGCATTTAGTGGTATGGACTTAAACATGAGTTCAGCAGAGCTAAGAGCACTAAAGTCTCATGAAACATTTTGAATATGTATTCAAAAATATTAAATAAATGAACACTAAAGAGGTAGAGGATATAAAGCTTTGCTCCAGTAGAGTGCTTCTGATTCCTCCTCATTTCACAAGGCCACTGCAAGCACACAGGTTTTCATGTACTTTACATTTCCATTACACACACTCAAGACATACTTGTTAACATTTACACACTCTTTAATTAATAAACCCACATTACTCGTAGGACTTTCCTTCCTTTCACTTTCCTAAAGTCATTAATTTACTCATTCTCTTGATCTATCTTGCTCTTTGTTTCAGTGTTTGATATGTGATGGACTTCAGCCACATGTTTTCCCAGAAGACATCTCCATGAAGTGTGTGTGTGTGTGTGTGTGTGTGTGTGTGTGTGTGTGTGGGGTGTGTGTGTGTGTGTGGGGTGTGTGTGTGTGTGTGGGGTGTGTGTGTGTGTGTGGGGTGTGTGTGTGTGTGTGGGGTGTGTGTGTGTGTGTGGGGTGTGTGTGTGTGTGTGGGGTGTGTGTGTGTGTGTGGGGTGTGTGTGTGTGTGTGGGGTGTGTGTGTGTGTGTGGGGTGTGTGTGTGTGTGTGGGGTGTGTGTGTGTGTGTGGGGTGTGTGTGTGTGTGTGGGGTGTGTGTGTGTGTGTGGGGTGTGTGTGTGTGTGTGGGGTGTGTGTGTGTGTGTGGGGTGTGTGTGTGTGTGTGGGGTGTGTGTGTGTGTGTGGGGTGTGTGTGTGTGTGTGGGGTGTGTGTGTGTGTGTGGGGTGTGTGTGTGTGTGTGGGGTGTGTGTGTGTGTGTGGGGTGTGTGTGTGTGTGTGGGGTATGTGTGTGTGTGTGGGGTGTGTGTGTGTGGTGAACATTCACATCTGTTGCTTCATGTCAATGTTTTAAGACCCCATTGAATGGCACACACACATACATACTCCTGGATAAACATATCATCGTGTCGCTCCTAAATTTGATATGATACTGGTCAGTGATTGACAACCTCAGGGGATGAAAAGGCAACGTCACTCACATACTTGAACAGAGGAAAGATCAGCATGTCACATACTCTCTCACATACAGGCACTCAGAGACACACATAGCTGTCCATACATGCTTTCATACACAGGAGGCATTGCATACTATATGCCAGAATGCTATTTAAGGCCTCTCATCAGCTTTTCTTATCTTTGTCACTTAAAAAGCATAAACGCATGTCAACATACACAGTAAAATAATTGTAATTTTAAAAGAAAAAAGAATGCTTTCTTATCTAATATGGTGATTTTTTTTTTCAGTTTTCATTTGTATTTAATATATATATATATACAGTATATATATATATAAGAATAATAAAAATAATAAAAATAATGTTAGGTTTTTTTATTTGTATAAATATTCTGTGTATGAGTAATAAATATATTATATCAAGATATAAAATAAATGTGTGGATTTTTTATTTTGTTAATGATATATGCATTATTTATCATCATTAGACACAGACACAGACACACACACACACACATTTATTTATTTATTTATTTTTTACTTTAATATGTCCTGCCCAAACTTTCAAGAGTAAATATCAAGTTTAGAAAAAAATAAAATAAAACTGATTACATTGAAAAAAGAAACTGCTACCAAATTTCCATACAAAAAAAGCAGTTCTTTAGCATTTGTCGAAAACTTGCCTCCAGTGTTTTCTGAAGCAGAGTGAATCATCTGAGGGGCCCGAGTCACAGTCCCCTTTATGTTTCCCTTTCATGGGAACTTCGAACTGCGTCCTCTAGGGGTCGCTATGGGGAACGCCTCGTCGTGACCCGTGTCTGAAGCATACATTGAAAAAACACCAACTCGTTGGCCGGTGACAGCCATGACGTTACTACCGGTGCGACTATAGTATAAATAGGCGCCGGGAGCACACATCATTCTCTTCTTCGTCTTCATTGACTGTTTTGTTTGAAGCGTGCATTTCCAAGGAAAAAGTAAGAGCTATCTCTATTTATTATGGCGAGCACTAGCAGAGCATTTAGAAGGTGTGTGCATCCGTGTCATCGCTATTTGACACCAGATGACACACACGATCTATGTGTTGTTTGTTTGGGCAAAGAGCACGCACGCGATGTCTCCGAGGGGGCAATCGGCGTGCACAGCGAGCGTTTTTTCCAAGAGGAAAAAGCTCCGCTCTCGTTTGTCTCTTTTTTCGAGGAAAGAGGGGCAGCCGTCTGCTTCCCGCGATTCAGGACCCGCCGCTGCTGAGGCACGGAAGGGAATGAGCTCGTGGGGATCGCAGGTGGATCTGGCC
>NW_015538065.1:1064596-1091515 GCF_001515605.1 Sinocyclocheilus anshuiensis
AGTATATATATATATAAGAATTTTGTAAAAGATTTTTATTGTTTTTGAAAGTGGTCTCTTATGCTCACTAAGCATCATTTATGTGATTAACAATACAGTAAAAACAGTAATATTCTGAAATATTACTGCAAATTAAAATAACTGTTTTCTGGTTTAATTTATTTTAAAGAATTTTTATTTTATTTTTAGTTTTTATTCCTGTGATGGCAAAGCTGAATTTTCAGCATCATTACTCCAGTCTGCAGTGTCATGTGATCATTCAGAAATCATTCTAATATGCTGATTTTCTGCTCAAGAAGCATTTCTTATTATTGTCAATTTTGAAAACATTTGTGCTGCTTTTTTTTTCTTTTAAACTATATCTTTTTTTTTTTAAATAAGGCTCTTTGATAAATAGAAAGTTCAAAAGAACAGCATTTATTTTTAATATAAATCTTAATATTACAAATGTCTTTGCTGTCACTTTTGATCAATTTAATGCATTCTTTCTGAAGTATTAATTTTGAAAGAAATACTACTGCAAACTTAATACCTTATTTAAGTTTAACATTATTGTACTCAAGTTAATTTAATTAAAAACTGTTTCTAGTAGATTCTAGCAGTTCAGCTTGGTTGGTGTATTAACATTAAATCAGTTAATAAAACTCTAAAATATACAGACATCATTCACACAGTCCGCAGACGCTCTCCCCATGCCGAACTGTACTCACACTCACACTAATGTATGGCGACCCAGACAGACAGATAAAACATAAAGCATGTCACAGAGCAGACAGTGAGAGAGGAGGAAGAGAGGGAGAGAGATGTCCCAGAGGCGTTGTTAAATTGATCAGTGTACGGATGGCAGGATACGTGATGAAATGAGAGAGATGGATGGATCTGTGGTCTCATCTCATTATGGCTCTTAGTGCAGGAAATGGCTTTCTACCTGCAGCACTGCAGCTGTCATGTCCAAACTAGTGCTGTAGCATTAAGTAATTTTTAACAGTATGCACAGTTTTCTATTCCATCGGTTATTGAAGCGCCACCATTGATTATAAACTGAGAAATGTATAAAGGTGCAAATAAGTTATACCATATATAGTTATTTAATTGTTCTACACAGTAAGTAGTATAATGAAATCTCAAAGTTCTGCATTTGCTGCAGAAAAAGGCTAGCATGACCTGTCACCAGCATAATTTGTGTTTTAGGTGCTGCATTGCCAAATGTTGGTGTATTGATTCTCATCTGATTTCTGCCTTCTCCTCTCTCTCTTTCTGATTGAGTCTCTTTGTGTTCTGGTTGGAACAACTTGTTCTGGAGGGACTAAATATAGCTGTGCGCAGTGAGGAGCAGAGGTGGCGGGGGCAACCTTTTTACAATTAGAGCCAAGACTAGAAAATTGAGAGCAACAAGGAAAAGGCAACATTATTGTACTCAAGTTAATTTAATTAAAAACTGTTTCTAGTAGATTCTAGCAGTTCAGCTTGGTTGGTGTATTAACATTAAATCAGTTAATAAAACTCTAAAATATACAGACATCATTCACACAGTCCGCAGACGCTCTCCCCATGCCGAACTGTACTCACACTCACACTAATGTATGGCGACCCAGACAGACAGATAAAACATAAAGCATGTCACAGAGCAGACAGTGAGAGAGGAGGAAGAGAGGGAGAGAGATGTCCCAGAGGCGTTGTTAAATTGATCAGTGTACGGATGGCAGGATACGTGATGAAATGAGAGAGATGGATGGATCTGTGGTCTCATCTCATTATGGCTCTTAGTGCAGGAAATGGCTTTCTACCTGCAGCACTGCAGCTGTCATGTCCAAACTAGTGCTGTAGCATTAAGTAATTTTTAACAGTATGCACAGTTTTCTATTCCATCGGTTATTGAAGCGCCACCATTGATTATAAACTGAGAAATGTATAAAGGTGCAAATAAGTTATACCATATATAGTTATTTAATTGTTCTACACAGTAAGTAGTATAATGAAATCTCAAAGTTCTGCATTTGCTGCAGAAAAAGGCTAGCATGACCTGTCACCAGCATAATTTGTGTTTTAGGTGCTGCATTGCCAAATGTTGGTGTATTGATTCTCATCTGATTTCTGCCTTCTCCTCTCTCTCTTTCTGATTGAGTCTCTTTGTGTTCTGGTTGGAACAACTTGTTCTGGAGGGACTAAATATAGCTGTGCGCAGTGAGGAGCAGAGGTGGCGGGGGCAACCTTTTTACAATTAGAGCCAAGACTAGAAAATTGAGAGCAACAAGGAAAAGGAACATTGGTCAATTTTCAGGTCGTCAATAATCATTTTGTTTACTTCCCCTGTGTCAAAACATGTCATTTTTTAGTACATCAATAACAACTTAATATAGAACAAAAAAAACATTTTTTTTAAATCACATACTGTTTATATTTGATTTAGCTGATATTTCACCTGTTGGTTTATGCTGTCATGGTCATGTTTGTTTTTTTTGGGCAACAATTAACACAAGGGTTTGAGTTTAGAAGACGGTACAGTCCGTACACATACAAAACCTCCTCCATTAGTCTACATTAGAAGATAATAGTTTTATATAGAATGGGTGTGGTAAATTTGTGGATGTTAAATATTAAATGTTGTATAATGTCTCTACTAGTGATAGACCATGATATCAGCCAAGCTGATTCATTTATTTGGTAATTTTGAGATTATTAGCATCTGCCAATAACTATTTAGAGGCCAATTAACAGATCATAAATCTACTGGCATCATCAGTAGGTGCTACATGTCTTCTGTTTTTCTTATTTTTTGTGAATTAGGAATAAATACCATGTAAACAAAATGTTAATTTAATCTAATAATTCAGTGTATGTCTCATTTGCCATCAATCAATTAATCAACATTTGTTTTGTGTCTGGTAATGTGTCTGATTGGTTCAGGACTGCCCTTATAATTAGTGTACTGTAACGTATGATTATTCCAGTGTATATTTATTTATACGCTGGTGCTTTTATGTAAAGCAATATATGTACCGCTAGTGCATTAAAGGTATACATTGGTTCATTTTGTGTGTTCCCTTAGAAACAAAACCAAAAGCTATCAGACCCATTTAAGCTGTACATTTAGACTTTTTTAAATGTTCAGTGTTCCCTCTAAATTAGTTGCTGTCTCTGCTGTGTGTGTTTATCTAAATAACTCTGACTCTTTACAAATGGCACAATAATGGATGGAAATGAAAGGATACTAGGCAGAGGGAGAGACAAGCTCATCTTTGCTTTTATGAATAAAGGCCATCAATTTGTTATTCTGCAGTGATTGTTTTTTATGCTGGAGGCCACGTTTGTGGACCAAGCAGTGACGCACACTGGATTGATTAAGTGAATTGAACATGCATATTTTGTCTTATGCATGCATGCAGGTGTTAACCCTGCATGTGACTTAAGTGTGACCTTGTTCACCTCTCGTAAATGTATTTACATTTCCACGGCAATATGGACTTATTATACATCATCATGACATTAAGGTCATTTAACCCTGTACAACTCTGCCATGTGCCATGATGCATATGCAAATAGTTATTCTGATAAGAACAGCTGCAATAGAACATAACTATTGATTTTTGAGTTTCAGTTCAACTTATTCTTAGACTGCAGGTATATTCATGGCAGACATCAAAATATAACTTTGTATTAGAAAAAACATTTTTTTAGGATTATTCTTAAAACCAAATCTCCCCTGATCCGGTTTATTATCGTTAACTAAAACTAAAACCATTTTCATTACTTGAAGTAATATAAACATTAACTGATAGAAATTAAATAAAATATAAGCTGAAACCTAAAAACACATAAAACTTATGCAAAAACACAACAAAATTATCAAAACTTTAACTAAAATTACACATATATATATATATATATATATATATACAGAAAATCTAAATAAAATCTAATCCAAAATGTTACCAATAACTATAATAGTATACCAGTAATACTAAATTAACACTGCCACTCACTTGTATTAGAATATTCAACATCTAATTTGTCTTTTTCAGAATGTTGATGCCGCAGCAATATGGAATTCTGGGAAACAGAACGCCGGCGCTCTCCCGTGCGCCTGAATGCAGAGCAGAAACACAGAGTAAGATGTGTGCACAAAGCCCAACAATCTTCGCAAGCACTTTCCAAAGACATCTGCAGTGACTGGCTGCTGCAGCCAACGGGAACATGTGCCAAACGAGAAGAGCAACAACTGCCTGTGCTCTCCGGACTCTCAACAGACAAGCACAATAACCAATCAGAGAGGAGAATGAAGACAGTGGAGCCAATGACAATGACCTTTGACCTTCAACAGAAGCTTGAACAGTTTGTGTCCAGTATTCACAAAAAGGATTGAATGATTCACAATTGTTGAACATATTATGAGTACACAAAAAGTGCCTCTTGTTTTTGATTGTCGCTTTCTGAATATAGACTTTCAATTGTTCAGGCACTGATTGACGTGCTTGTTCTTTAATTTGATGTAAAAACAGACTGGAAAAGAGAGTCTTTGAAAGCGTTGCGGCAAGATGTCAACAACGCTGATGGTACTGCTTCTGGAGAAAATGATGAAGATGAAGTAATTATGACTCTCACATGGTGTTCCTCATGGTGTTTAGCTAACCTAGCATCACACATGTGTTGACTGACGAGTTCATCGTCCTCCGTGTTCCTTTCTCCACCCCTTCGCCCCATGCGTGACATGTTCTAGCCATGCATTAGTACTTAAGTGCCTGTCTCTTTTCTGTCTCTCTTTCTTCTGCTCTCTTCACAGTAGTGTCCTGAAAGGAACCAGTAACAGACGTTTGGCTCAGTGACACTAAGCATCTATTTTTACTCTATGGGTGGGGTGCTTCTGTGATGGTGTCCTGCGGTAGCTTACCTCCACTGGCACGCAAGCATGCTAGCTGACCCAGTCCACACTGGACTATACCAATGATAGTCCAGAATGGGGGAGTGTAAAGGAAATAATGTGGGAATCAACCCCCACACACTGTATCACAGTGACACCCATTGCTGGCCAACAGTAGTAAAATAAAAACAGGGGTGTTAAAAACATGATTCTCTCATGTATTTCTTTATTTTATTTTTTTACTTCATTATGATGAGTATGTCTTTTAAAGATTTTCTTCTGAATTAATTTAAAGGGATAGTTGACCCAAAATTGAAATAATTGTCATTATTTACTCACGTGTTCTTCCAAACCTGTATGATGTACTTTCTTCTGCACAAAAGATGATATTGTGAAGAATATTGGTTACCAGTTGCCGGTAGCCACTGACTTCCATAGTATAGAAAAAAAATACTATGGAAGTCAATAGCAACCGGCAACTGTTTGGTTTCCCACATTCTTCAAAATATCATCTTTTGCATTCAGCAGAAGAAAGAAACTCGTACAGGTTTGGAACAACTTGAGGGAGTAAACTATTTCTTTAAGAAATAACACATTTTGCTTGATATGAATATTTATGATTTTAAGTGTCCGACGGTTGTGTTGGCACTAGTGCGTGCACAGTATGTTTGTTCCTGACTCTTTGCTAAACTGTTTCAGGATGTTCCATCGTGACGTGTGATTGCTTGGATACAAATGTAACAAATAGTGATTATTGAATCCAGACTGAGCTGGTCGAACACACAGAACAACCTGTAATACAAAAACAATGATTCATAACCAGTTGCTCCTTTTATCAGAAGGGGAATCCCGCATAATGATCATTCAAATCCTATAGGATAATACATTTCAACGATCAGACCGCAGGTTAATCACATCAAGCCGAAGAGTATTACTGAATAATACTTGTTTATCCCAAATACATTCAGGACACACATGTTTCCAATATCACTGAAGTCTTTGAGAGGTTGGAGTTACAAGGCAAAATGTGTGGACCTTTATTAAAGGGATAGTTCATCCAAAAAGGAAGATATTTTTTAAATACGTTGAGATCCAAACATTATCAACTTTCATTGTATGAACAAAACAACACTCAGACGTTTTCCAAAATATCTGCTTTTGTGTTCAATAGAAAAAATGGTCACATGTTTGAAAGGACATGAGGGTGAGTAAATGATGAAAAACTTTTCATCTTGGGATGCACTATGCCTTATTAATCTTATTAACAATGTATTTCACACATTAAAATGATGTGAAAGATGAGAGAGGACTGTTGACATATTGCATAAGAAACCTTGAGAACTTTAAAGCTGTGTTTTGTTCCTGTTGATAGGGATTGTAGCAAATATATATTAATAATACACTTTTTTTGGACAGTGAAATTAAGAATTTCAAGCTGCTTCAAAAAAGGTCAGGCAAGCCAATATATATATAAACAGGATGAAGTGTGAATCTCTTGCTCTTGCTATATTTTTCTCAATATCTTCAGCGTTGCGCATTTTAACCAATCACGCGATTGTGTTGAGCTTATGAATGTAATGGCCAATCAGAGGCTTTCAGGTGAGTCATCGCTGAAACGCCAGAGTTTTGTTCAGTGCGCATGCTCAGTGACTGAATTCTGCTGTCTGGCGAATTCTCTCTTCATAAACAATGAAGGGCAGATGTACGTACAACGCAAGTAAGAGATTCATTAAAAAAATGTAAATGTTCTTTGCTCTCTTTCTGTATGTAATTTTTTCGCTGTTTGAATAACCCTGGGATTGAAGCACTATAATTAGTAACTAACAATGTTTTGTTAAATTGTGATGAAGTTAAATACAATTTCAGTCGTATTAAAAATAATGACACTTGTATCTGGTAGGCTACTTGTCTAAAATAGATGGGTTTATATGTGTGTAGTTATTATTAGGCTACTTTTAGCCTGACCCTGGGGTTGGTTTACCCACCGCCTACGATGCAGAGTGACGTTATTTTTCAGAATTTCAATTTTATTTCTTGTAATTGTAATTTACTTTATTTCTTATTTAATTTTATCTCACAGTTGCCTTTTTTTATTGTTTTTCTGAGGCGGAGCCAGCTTCCATAGTAGCTATGTGTGTCCTGTCATTCATTCACTGTGCTCTCTATAGACAGATAGGCTGGTAACAGTATCTCAGCCTATACATCTATGAATAGCAAGCTGTCTAGCTTTACTCAGAGCTGATAGATACAGTATACAGAGTCTTAAGGGTCATTCCACAAATTTTTCGTGCACGTTTCACCAGCACAAAAGAGATCTTTATGTGGAAGGTCTGGTTTCAACTTCTTGTGCGCACACACTGACATCAGTAGAAGGCTGGGCGTCTAGGATTGGAAGTGAGGGCACATATTCATGGGTGGCCTATTACCACAGGAGTACTTGTATTATTCAGAACACACAGTGGCCATGGTGAATTAAACCTCAAACTCTGTGCACTGAGAAACACTTGCTATGCAGCAGCATTTTATATTCTTGCGCACATCAGCAGCACATGCAGGAAAAACCTGACGGCTATTGCTCTGATGACACAAACACTCTCACCTACAGGACAAACAGTAGTGAAGGTGTGCTCCACCCGTGACCTGCTTGTAATCCACACAAGTCTATAGTTTCACCGTCTGGTCCCCAGGGTCTGTGGCTCAGCACACGGCTGAAGGCTGCAGGAAAGAGATGCATGAGTCTTTTGAACTTTTGACATGAAAAGAAGTGACAAAAATGATGACAAAAAGCTGAATGTGTCAGCAGCTGGCATCCACAGTAATGTATCTGGCAGCAGCAGATGTGTGCGTGCTTTAGGGCTCCTTTAACTCTGCGTTTCTGCGATTCTTAAAACGTCTTAATTCGCCCTTCCACAAATTAAGGACTTAAAAGGTCTTAAAGGGGTCATATGATGCTATTTTAAAGATCATTATTTTGTGTATTTGGTGTAACAGAAAGGAAAACTTGAAATCGCATCATATGACCCCTTTAAATCTGAGAGAAACTCAAAAGTCATGGCATTAAATGTTGCAAGCACTGCAAAAAAATAGTATCTTCCTAAATATTTTGGTTTTCCAGTACAAACATCTCAACATCCTTAAATGAAAATGTATTTACTTAAATGCAAATGGAACATACAAAGTTTTATTCTCTGAAAAACTGAACAAAAATGTTTATGCTTAGTTTATGCTTAAAACATCAACAACAACAAAAAACTTTTGATCAATTTCTCAAAACAAGACTTATTTGTAAATATATCTTGATTTAAGAATCTTTAGACATTTGCACTGAAAAACAAGACAAAAATAATCAGAAGGTACAGTAAAAGTTATTTCCATATTCTAGTGGTTGTGAGCAAAGCTTTTATTAAATCATTTAGAGATAATATTGACATATTGTATTCCATTCAGTTTATTCCTTAAATTTATTTAATTTATTCCTGTGATGCAAAGCTGAATTTTCAGATTATCATTGCTCCAGTCTTCAATGTCATCCTACAGAATACATTTTAATATTCTAATATGAATTAATACTATTATTATCAAGGTTGAAAACAGTTGTGCTTCATTTTTTTTTCGTAAAAAACATTAGAATTATTTTATAAATAGAAAGTTTCAAATAACAGTACTATTAACAGTACTTATGAAATACATCACAAAACGTTCAGAATATATACATAA
This sequence comes from Sinocyclocheilus anshuiensis, assembly GCF_001515605.1. Taxonomy (NCBI): domain Eukaryota; kingdom Metazoa; phylum Chordata; class Actinopteri; order Cypriniformes; family Cyprinidae; genus Sinocyclocheilus; species Sinocyclocheilus anshuiensis. The sequence goes on from NW_015538065.1 coordinate 1,073,172, forward strand.
TTTTAACTGTAGGTACAGATAAATATGCTAATCACTTTGTTCGTGTAGTCTTACACTAATAGTATCAAGAAATGCTGTTAAAATACACAGCAGACATTATTTATTTCAAATTATTACTTGTCCAAAACCAGTATTGTTCTGCCTCAAATAAGTTACTTTCACCTTATAATATTTATATGGCTGCTAACAGCCAAAATACACTCTTACAGCTGAGCGATACAGCAGGAAGTCTTCCTGCTTTATTACTTCCCTTTTGGCTCAGCAAGGCAGGAAGTCCAGTGAATATGTGCACATGAGAGAGAGTGACACAATACTAGTCTTGGTTATCACAAGCTAATTCTGAATGTGTTCTTTCTTACAGTCCTCTCCTGTCCTCACAGATTTAAATGTGGCACAGTTGTAGTCAGTAATGAGTTTAATCCACAAGCCTCATTGATCGCTCAGTCGTTTCGTTTGAGTGGAAGGTCAAACCAAAGTTCAACAGACGCAGGTCGATGGGGAACAGTAGTTTTGCTGTGTGTACTCATCGCCCACAGCATGGAGGGTAATTATGTTTTAATGCATTTTAATACCCTTTCATTATCCCTAAACAAAAACAGCTTTCTTTCGAACCCTTTTCTCTTGCCAGTTTCTTTCACTCCATGTAGGCTCTCCCTATTTCCCATTCGCCCAAGAAATGTGGCCATATTTAGTATGTTTATGTGCTAGTGAATCTGGCCTAGACAGGGTGACTGAGTCAAACTGAGGTTTCTTTTGAAGCTCAGATGAGATTTGGAGGTTCTGTCTGAATGCTTGAGACTGAAGCTATCAGAAGTTGGCTTCACATCCGAACAAAAAGGCTCCCTGTACCCTAGCAGCACCCTAGACTAGCTGTACAGAGTGTGAATAGCAGAGCAGTGAGAGAGCGGGGAGGGGTCACGTCACTGCGGGGCCTCTATATTTTATTTTCCCCAAGAGCTGCCTGAGAACCCATAGACACATGCTACAGAATTCCCCCGCAGCCGAGAGAGAAAGAGGGAGGGACGGAGGGAGGGAAACATGGAGACTTGGGTGAAAAAACGACAGAATTCAACGTGTTCACGCAGACACAGGCATTTTTCAGTATTGTTGTCTTTTGGTCCACCTTTAGGCTACTTGTTAAACTAAACTGCAAATGGAAAATTGTTAAAAATATTAACATTTTACAGCTTTCTTGGAAGTGGAATGTTCCATTTTCAAAGCATTTATATGGGGAAGTGTGGTAATCCTTTGTACAATTTATGTAGTCATGATTGACAGAAAGCCCCTGTTTTTTTCTGTGTCCTTGCCTCATGCTGGGTCAGTGTGGATGGGGCCTAGACAGGGGGATTTTTTGCATAGGCCCATCTATTGGGAAAAGGTTAAGGGTCATTCTTACAAATGTGGCGGTTACGACTTTGATAGTACGCCATTGTAGCAGCAAGACTCTAACTGTCATTAATGATTATGATGTTTTTGATCATAAAACATTTTTTGTTCAACATGGTGATTCATTCAAGTGAGTAATACGCTTGCAAAATTATGAATAACGTCATTTTAGAATTTTGTAGTTTTTAATACACTGTTAAAGTAGTCATGCTAGGCTATTTGCAAAGCAGTTCAGAGTAATAACATTGCACGCTTGCGCAAATACACATGCCTTTTCAGGTAGGTTCTTTTGGCAGTTCAGTCCTAATTAAAGAACAAAATAACTCCACAATGCACTCGAAGAACCCTTTGAGATCATTCTGACAGAGCACACACTCCATCTGGTGGTCATCTGTGGAAAACGCACTGTGAAAATACTTTGGATCGACCTTCCTAACATATTGTTGACATAACCGGGTTAAAAGCGTTAAAAAGTCAAATTATTTCGTTTTGATAGGCTCTACCGTTTCTTGACTTTGTTCAAGTGCTTATTTATCTTATTCTCGTGTCATCATCGTGTGTCTTAATAAAAACCTATAAGTTATATACAGTGTTGGGGAAAGTTACTTTTAAGAGTAATGCATTACAATATTGCGTTACTCCCTAAAAAAGTAACTAATTACGTTACTTAGTTACTTGGATCATCAAAGGTCAGCAGCAAAGACATTGGTTAATAAAATGGGATTAGATACATTTGTGTTATTTAACCTATTTAATTATTGCAGATTTGCGTCATATTCTGAGTTAGCATTTCACTGTTTTAATTAATTTTGACGAATACTAAATCTGTTTTTTTGTGAGTGGGATGAATTAATGCACATTCATAACAAATTGCAGGTCGTGCAAAATTCTGCTGCTAGAATCCTAACTAGGGCTGCAAGATAAATCGCATGCGATATTTAATGCGCATCTTGTCAGAAAGCCGGTTCTGTAATCAGCGGTAAATCTCCATCACCTGTGCGCAGCTCGTCAGTGAACAACGGCTCTGTGTAGTTAATGCTGCTCAATGTGAAAGCCCGCACGTGATGGAGATTTACCGCTGATTACAGAACCGGCTTTACTGACAAGATGCGCATTAAATATCGCATGCGATTTATCGTGCAGCCCTAATCCTAACTAGAACAAGGATAAGGGATCATATCACTCCTATCTTGGAGTCTTTGCATTGGCTTCCTGTTAGGTTTAGGGTTGATTTTAAAATTCTGATGCTCACTTACAAGGCTGTGCATGGTTTGGAACTCCAATATTTGTCAGAGCTTTTAACTCCATATACCCCATATAGCCTCGTTAAAATGTCTGCATATTTCAGAAAAAAAATTAAGTGATTAAGTTTTAAACAGCTTTCTATTGGCCTGAATAATTAAGTCATAGTTTGTCAGTGACATTTCCAGCAAACTCAGTTCAAATCCATGGACTTTGTAGACTAATCTATCGAGAAAAAATAATCAGCAAGAAGGAAACAAAGTATGAACCCATCCTCACATCAGTAAACTAATTTCATGATTTATGTTCAATAACAAAAAGCTGCATTTGGATGCAAGGTTTACTGTATTACAATTCGGTTTGATATAAGACATCTTAATATATTGCTGGAAAAAAATGGTTAATATCATCCACATTTTTTCTTCCAAAATCATGACTATCAGGGGGAAGTAAAGAACAAACTAAGAAACTCAGAACTCACAAATTTAATGCAAATTAATGGGAGGACAGATCTGGGGCCATCTACCTACAGAAGAGGAAAAACACCTCACATTGCAGTTTGTCTTGTTAATGACGGCTTTGGAGTGCATACAACAGAAAATTTGAAGAGGCAGATCTCAACCTGAGGTCATTTTGTCCTGCAAAGTGGTATTGGGTATCAATGTTCCCACATAAAATGGATCAATATCCTCTGCTGTAGGTGTGGTGTAATTCCCAGGATCCAGCTGTGACTCAGAGGAATAGACAGTTGGTTATGGTCGCATATGTTCTTCTGTAAATGACAGCTGAGATTGTGTGGTGAAGTCTATAGCAGCTGCTGGCATAAGCTCAGGGACACTTAAATCCATTGCACTTTCATCCATTTAATTTTGTAAGGCCGAGATCATAGAGGAACGGTCAAAAACCAGCTCTTTAAAACTTTCCTCCATCACTGATGTTGAATTAGTGCTGTTTTGATCACTTTCGAGATCCACTTCTTCCTTCGCCTTGGTGTCAGCAGAATGTGGTTTGATGTCGGTGAAGGAGGCGCTACCTGCTATATCTGAAAACCAAACTGGTTTATAATTGTTTAGGCCTGATTTTGTTGAAGACGTTAAGGTTGGATTTGGATGAGGTTTTATCAAATGTATTAATGTACTTTCCGACTGCAAAGCTGCTTGTGGGTCTTAAAGCCTGGGACACACTGACAGCACTTAGGCTGATATCTGCTTCTGAGATTTGAGAAGTTTCGTTCCTCCAGTCTGAAGCTGCATTAGCTTGAAGGATGTTAGCTTTGCCAGAAGGTTTCATAGCAGATCTGTGCATAGGTGACTGGAAAGTGAGCTTTGCAGAGCTATTCGTTTTATGACTATTAACGACAGCAGATCTATAAATTGCATATTGAGAGGTTGGGATGGCATAGATGATCTGGTGGTTTGAACTGTCTTCAACTTGCCTACCAATCACAACGCTGCTGGTCGGTCTCAATCTTATGGGACTATAATTTTCAGTATTTGACTGTGTTATTCCAGCAGAGTTTCTGTCTTTAATTTCCTTTGTTGGATTTAACACACCTTCATGTTCCTTCAAGCTATACCTGCGAAGTGGCTGGATAACAGCATTGCGTATTTGAGGATACCCAGTCACTTTGTTCATAAGAGAAGACTTATGAATTGGAAGAATAAGCTCTGATGTGGGACTGTTATGACTGTTGCTAGATTTTATGGATGCCATTTAAGTTGGATCCAACAAAACTGCCATTTGAGAATCTCATTGTTGGGAATTCATCTTGGTTAGATTTAGTGGGCTGTGCTGAAGTAAGCCTATTTGAAGTCCACCTCTGAGATGTTTTTGACTGAACTTCGTCAACAGCTCCATTATTTGTAGTATTTGAGATGTTTTCATTGCTACAGCGTGACCTCTAACAACATGGTGCTTTAGAGCATCAGACATCGGGTTACTTGCACCTTCAGTAGAAGAGATGGTTTCATGTTGAGGTCCATTATCAAAAGAATCTGTCTGATCCCAATAAGGTTGTTTTTCTTGGCTTGATTCAATGTCCTTGAACTGGAAAAGCGTTTTTTCGTAGCCCTCACGTATCAAGGGTTTTTGAGCGAGTGCATTTTGGGCGGTATGTGGACGAGCAGGGGCATATTGCACATTAGATGAAGACTTTAAGAAGGGCTTTTGGCCAGAGTGCATTTCTGATTTTTGTAGAGATGTCTGCAATGTAGGGACAAATGTGAAACCTTTAAAAGAATACAGCTTTTTAGAAGTTAGATAATATGGCTTGTTCCGGCTACTAGACGTACCTGAATTTTTAGATGCGCCCTGAGTGCCAGACACAGATGGACTAACGCTGTGGACATGACTCTTCGTTGTGTTACCTGGCACAAGACTTGTCACACGATAATGTTTAATGGATAACGATTATACAGTACTTTGGCCGAAGGAATTCAGATGTGTCCTATTTTGGGTGTTATGCTGACTTGGCTTCCTCAATTAATGATTTGTTGGGCTGACTTGGCTTCCTCAATTAATGATTTGTTGGGCTGACTTGGCTTCCTCAATTAATGATTTGTTGGGTCTGGTAGATTAATATTTTTATCACGTTCTGAAAATAACATGGTGTTCTTTGCAAACTGCATTCGTGGGGTCAAGTCTGTGTTTTGTTTTGACCGTTTGAGTAGCGCAGACATCTGGATGCCACTGTTTTCATCTGATAGGAAGTAAGAGCGGGCATTATTGGTCACTGAAGGCCTGATGGCAGATATACCTGTAGCCAAATTATCATACTTCTTTTGATTGTGAAAGGTTTGAATGGGCACAACATTCTGACTACTTTATCCCCTATTTTGGTACCCATTTTGTGTCAACTGAATGTTCTTGAGAGTGTAGCTGCTCGCAGCTGATTTTGTATTTCCATATTCAAAAATGCTTTGCAGATTTGCTTTTGGATTGGCAACCCTTTCAGAATTAGACAGCTTGATGTGATCATACTGAGAAGAAAACATCTGAGATTTTTTTAATGGAAGGATGCTATGACCTCTATTTGAATTTGATCTCTTAAATGCAGGAGATATTGGTGTTGGGATTGTCGGAGGTTTAACCACCTTGGAAAGAGCTACGTCCCTCATATTCTTGTAGGAAATTTGTGAAATTCCAGTCCCAGCAGAAAAAGCTTGTGGCAATGGTTGGCTCTTTTGTTGATTTGCTGTTACAATTGAGGGAGATGTATTTGCCGATACAACTCTCCTCAGCACTTTTTGATTCTGGCCATTGTTTTGAAGAAAATGTTCCAGCAGCATGTTTCCATCACTTTTGTGCCTGATATTATGGTTCACAGTTGAGCTTCTAGACATATAATTGGTTGGAATATTTTCCCTCAAATAAGGTTCATTGAGTCCTAATGGTCGTGAACTGTCTGAGTGCATTTCTGATTTAGAAATATGTTGATATCCAAATGAGCCTGATCTATGCATTCCACCTTTTTTCCCTCACCAGCCTTGGGGCCAAATGAATATCACTAGAGCTCATTTGGCTCCCATTAAAGTGTAAGGGATTTTGTTCCTGTTGGACTGTTTGGAAATCATAGCTTCTTTTGGCATCAGTTTCATCATTAAATTTGGCGCTTGCTAATTCAACAGGATTATTTCTGATATTGATATTGGACTGGATATTATTTGGGACTGAATAGATAACATCTGCAGAAGCTCTTGTGTCAGTAGGGCTGAAGCTTGGATTTTTTGCATTGAAATAATTTCTCTGGTTGTATGAGGCAGAGCTGATCCACGGAAGCTGATATTTGCGGTTCAATTGTTCTATGTTCCTTTGAAGACTGCCTCTTATTGGATTTTAAATGGGTGGATTAACACTTTTGAAACTTTTCAGCGCTTGTATTTTGATCTTTGAATCATCCGTGACATCTCCTAAAGCAGGGCTGTCCAAACTCGGTCCTGGAGGGCCCGGTGTCCTGCAGAGTTTAGCTCCAACTTGCCTCAACACACCTGACTGGAAGTTTCTATGCCTAGTAAGAGCTTGATTAGCTGCTTCAGGTGTGTTTAATTAGGGTTGGAGCTAAACTCTGCAGGACACCGGCCCTCCAGGACCGAGTTTGGACAGCCCTGTTCTAAAGGCATTGGTGAAGAACCAACAATATATTTAGTTATCTTATAAATGCATATGGCAGCAAATTTAAAGCCCGTTTATTTGTACACATTATGCAATATATATGAAAAACACCCGAAGGACAATAATACAGTTTTGACTACTTTTGTCACATGCAGCTGTTCTAAATATTTATAGACTAAAAACTACATCTTACCTATTGACACTTCAGGCAGACATCCCACAAGAGAAAGAGTCAAGCCAACCAAAGCCAGTCTATAAAAAAATTAGTCTGTTTTAAAATTACAATAAATTATTACTAAAATGGAATAAAATGTTTGGAATGGTATTGCTTACCTCAGACAGTATTGAAGAGACATGTTTTAAGGACTAATGCACTTGTGCTTACGTGCCACACAAAGCTTTTTGTCACACCTGGTCCAAATTACCCTACTAATTTGGGCTCACTGAAATGCTAATATTGTTGATCGGCATAATGGTGATCGCTGATGAGGTTCACCTGAATGCGTTCAAAGCTAAGAACACAAAACTTTGCACATACACAATCTCACATTTGTAAAGTACACTTAAAGTAAGATGAAAATTTGTGACTCTGCCTTTTCCTATAGAGAGTTTTAAAAAAGACAGTGTGCTAAACTTGTCATAAAAATGATCAAAAAAATGTATTTGGTACAAACATAGCAGTAGTCATTATGTTGGCTTGGCTGTTGTGCTATTTAAACTTATTATTATTCTTCTGAGACTAAAATTTTCTGATACTAACTCCTCCTAGGGCTTTATGGCCACAAGCCCCAAACTCGGCAGAGACCTGGGCCCTGATGGGTAGTTTGTTACTATATCTTTTCAGACTGATCAGACTTACAGTTTTTTTATAAATAATTATTAAATATGAAAAATTTCCCATAGACTTACATTGGCTGAGAAAAATTGCGCCTCTAGAGGAGCAATTCCCCTTCTCTAGATGGGGGAGTCGTATAACTCCTCTTACTCAGTTTCACTTTAAAATCGGTTAAAGGGGTGGTTGATTGTGATTTCACTTTTTTAACATTAGTTAGTGTGTAATGTTGCTGTTTGATCATAAACAATATCTGCAAAGTTACGACGCTGAATGTTCAATGCAAACGGAGATAATGTCTTTTAAAATTATGCCAGTTTAATGCCTATTACAGCTGGTAGGGACTACAACAAGCTTCTTCCCGGGTTTGTGACATCACAAACCCATAAATGTACATAAACCCCGCCCCCGGGAACATGCAAGAAAGGGGGCGAGGTCATGTTGCGCTGCTTTAGAGAAGAGGAAGAGTTGTTGCCATGCCGTCAAAACTAGGGGTGCACGAAAAAATCTATTCATATATGAATCGTGATTCTGTCTTCTCTGCGTCTCAATCGGGCTCAAAATGATAAGCAATATTGACGATGCCATTGTTTACAACACAACACCAGAGCACATGCACTGAGCTGAGGGGCATGACGTTTAGACGAGCACTGGTGGTTTAGCCAATCACAACACACTGGACTAGCTAACCATTCAGAGCCCATCGTGTATTTCTGAGGGAGGGGCTTCATAAAAACAGGAACTCATTGGAGCATTTATCAGAGAAGGGACAGAGTGGTGTACAATAATGGTAAATTATGTGAAAAATAATGCGTTTTTTAAAAAAAGAAGCATTAACACATGTTAGACTGCACCCCATAAATACAATCAAGCCTAGAAAAAAAACAGTCAACTACCCCTTTAAAAATACAAATAAATACATACATTTCATTCACACGGACAAGCTACACAACATATCTGATCATTACCAGCTCAGGGCTAATTAATAATGACTGTCTGGCCAGAGAACAGTGTGAAAGACGAGAGAACTGTCTCCGCACCTATCAACGAGTGCAGTCTATACGTGCTCATAAAAAAAACTACTGCATTTGCACTTGTTTTAGAGCCTTTTAAAATGAAATATTCCAGCGATTGCATGCAATCCACCCATTAGAACACAACAAGAGCTAAATTCAGGTGTTTGGGAGCTGTTTTTTTGTGTGTGTGTAACAAAGCCTTGTGTCAGTTTACTGAGATCGCACGCTCACTGCAGCGTCCTCATTAAACTTCTTTATTTGCACGTCTTAAAGACTTGTGAAAAAACACTCCAGCGAATTTACAGGATATAATTGTAAGAACATATTAAATAGCTAAGTTGAGTGCATGTGAACAGTCGTTTATGTCTCACGTGAACAAACTGTTGAGAACAAAAAAATAAAACCGCTTTTACCAGCTGCTTTCTGTCTTCAATGTTAATCGCTCGTTAATCCATAAAAACCAGAAAATCATTCGTCTTGGCTGCTTTTTTGTATGGATGTATTTATTTATGTATTTATTTATTTTTGCTCTAACAAGAATTAATCTATATTTAATGAAAACTATGACATGTTATTTTACATTTGATTTTTTTGTTGGTTTTAAACACCTAAAAACCTGCTCTTTTATACTATTGTTTGCAATTTGTTTATCGCACAATTTAACTGGTATCTACACGTTTATGTTCACAATAAACTTGTTTGTTAGAATAGACAATTACAGCGGTCTATAACAAATATTACCAGGGTTCGTACAAGCTGCTTAAAATGCCTGAAGTAGCTACTTGACTTTTACTTTTTGAAATGTAAATCCTAAAAACCCCTCGGAAACAGCCATATTTATGAAAAGGTGCTTGACCTATTGAAAAACAATATGAATTAAATTAGTGTTTAATTTTTAGCAATGACAGTTTTTGTTGTCATAAAACCCTTCTTCAATACAATACAAAATAACAAGTGTCTATAAAAAATATTATGAAACGATAACTGTTATACTGTTTTCATCATTATATTGTTTATATATTATAATTGTTAAATAACCATTTAACAAGTCACATAATAATCAACCATTACTGCTTAAAATTATAATATTAATATTATAAGTAAACTAATCATAAAACATTTGTAATCATTCAAAAAATATTGACCATTTAATTTTAATGCGGTTCAGAGATGAAGGCCATAATGCTAATGTTGTCCACACGAGGGAGCCACAGGATAACTAATCCTTCAAGATCTCAGTTCAGACTTTGAAAAGGTTTCATTTAAGTGACTAAATAAAAAACAAAAAGAATAAGGGTCTATAGAAAATATTATGAAAACAACAACTGTTGTACTTTTTTAATCATTATATTGTTTATATATTATAATTGTTAAATAACCATTTGACAAGTGACAAATTTTTAACTGACATTTTAAGCATGATTGATTATTAACTCTTTAAGCATGAAATAAGATACAGAATTAGTGAATTTGAGTTTAATGTGGGTATGTTATCAGTAAAGTAATCATTACATTTAATAAAATTAATTAATTAATGGTATTGACAATATATTTCTCAAGTTGTCAGACATTACTGAAAAAGTGAAGAAGGGACACTATATTAGTTATCTATTTTCATATTGTGCATATAATAGTACTCACATAAGGACTCATAATTTACTTGAAAAGAGACACGTCCATTGTGTAACTTCATCATCAACACAAACCATTGTGCTTGTACCCCTAATGATCGCCTTGAATTAAACCGCATTGTTTCAGTTACCTTCTGTGTCGTTGCCCACAACGCTTCGGTGACAGGACTTTGAAATACCAAACAGGGAAAAAAATAAAAGGCATGACTTATTTCGCATCCAGCTAGCCAACTCTGTTAAAGCTGTTGTCATAGCCTAGCCCAGGGGTTCTCAAACCTCTCCATGAAGTAGCCCCAGCACTGCACGTTTTGTATGTCTCCCTATATCTGACACACCCACTTCAGGTCTTGCAGTCTCCACTAATGAGCTGATGAGTTGAATCAGGTGTGGTAGATGAGGGAGACATACAAAATGTGCAGGGCATCCAGCTAGCCAACTCTGTCGAAGCTGTTGTCACAGCCTAGGATTTTTATTAGAATAAAAAATAGCAAGGGTCCATAGAAAAAATACTGTTGTATGTTTTTTGCACCGGGGCAGCTCAAGAATGCTGGACACACAAGTACTCGGGCTCTTTTGCCCCAAGGCTGCCGAGGCTAGTTTTGCCAAACCAACATCAAAGTTTGTGTTTGAACTTTAGCTTCTAGTTCTATATGTTCTTCTTAAAAAAATACACATAAAATTAATTTGTGATCTTGAAAAGACAAATAATTAGGGCTCTTTCATTTGATACAAATGTAACACTGAAAAACTCCTTATAATTAAACCTAATAGACAGAATAAATACAAGTATATTTCATAGAAATTCATCAAAATAATTAAGTTACAATAACTTAAAAAAGGAGAAACTGGTTGAGTATAGTCTCCATGATTTGTAACAGAAAAGAAACAGCACCAAAAATATAATGGCCTAAAAGAAAATAATCTAAGGCATTGTGGTTTATATAAAAAAAAAAAGACATGTTTTTGTTGATGTGTTGTTTATAGGTTTCTCTGGAACAACCCTACATCTTTGTTATGGCGACGAGTCACGCCCAAAAGCAAACAGTCCTCTTGTGCTTCCCATGTGCTGACATTCCACAGCTTCAGCACAAAAACACATCGTGTCATCCATAGGTTTCCATTGTGGACTGCCATCCATAACCTCGAGGCAGGGCCGTGACACCCTCAAACACTGGGAGGGGACACATCCACCCAAATGTCCAGTTCAGCAGTAAACCAGTGATTTCAATAGATGATTCTTAAATGATTACATCTGCTCCCTTAAATCGTGTGTGGTTACATCTTTTGGCGTTCAGATTATCTGAGTGACACTTCTTGAATAACTTGAAATCTTGTCTTTCACATCATGTAGCAGGACATCATTGCCAGGTCCCTTAAGTCTTCATCAGTCATACAATCTGAAAACACAAATGACACATGTTAATTAGTTCTTTAAGGACTCAATTCATGCATTAAAGCCATTCAAACGCACATGCTAGTTGACACGAGGTGAAATACTCACTTCTCCGTACATCCCCGGTGAATTTCTGGCACAGGCGATTAAAACATTTCATCGGGCGTCTTTTACGCGATCTTTGCGGGGGTGAAACTTCTTCTTTTGGTGGGATGACCGTGTCCCGTTTGGGCTCCTCGGTGTCTTCGTCGTCATCCGCACATTCCTCGGCGCAGCCCGCGGTTACAAGCCGCTCAAACATGTCCTCGTCTACCGGCAGGGTCTCTTGGATTCTCGCCTCCGACAGCGGCGTGGAGTGACGGCACAGCGCACACATTATCCGGGGGTCAGGGCTCTCCGCGGACCTCCAGAGCGTCACCAGGCAGCTCTCGCAAAACGTGTGTTTGCAGCACAGCTGTCGAGGACACCGCCGACTGAGGTTGTAAGTTCGGTAGCAGATTCCGCACTCCGTTTCTGGAAACATGTTGTCCTGTTGTTTGTTTGTTTGCTTCTCTCTTGTTGCGAACTCTTAAGGTTGGTAGTAAAGTGCCGGTGCTTCATGCTGAGGAGTCTTATATACCTAGTTGGTAAAGGCGGATAGGATGAAAGTACGTAGGAGGGAGGTGTTTTGGTTTCCTTTGGTTCTCGGCCAAACTGACTTTAGCTGGAGGACTAGCATTTTTAAACAAGTGATGTCATCGTCTGTAAACCCGGTGATGTCATGCATGACTATACAGAACCAGAAGTTACATCATACTGGCGTACGTGTCTTACTGTAGCCTACTTTTACTTTTTTTTTTTTTTTTACAGGTTTAACCATATTATAGATCTAGTAAATGTTTGTATGGAGAAAACCAAAGCAGGAATTCCCCATGCACTGATTTTGCCAAGTATTTTAGATTTGGGGAAAAATGAAACCTGTGCTTGGGTGTCATTGACTTTACTGATATGCAGGGCTATTACGGTAAATCTAGTAAATCAGTGTCAAATGACGCCCGGTTTATTTGAATTCACTCCTGTTTTTAAAGGGGTCATGAACTGAGAAAACAAAATTCCATTGCTCTTTTGACATATAAGATGTCATTGTAGGCTACTATAAAAATATCATGTAAGAACTCAAAATAACTTTCTTGTTAGTCTAAAAACAACTTATATTGAAGTCAATCTGCTAGAAAGACTATGGCATGCCGTTTTGACTTTTATTCATTCTCAGGATATGAATTCTTGATATCAACAATTCAATTTTCACTAGTTAAAATGCTAATTCTTGATATCAGGAATTATATTTCAACTAGTAAAAACTATAATTCTTGATATCTGTAATTGTATTTTCACTATTAAATGTCACCATAGGCTGCCATTCAAAATCAATTGTTGGTATCAAGAATTAATTTCTTACTAGTTGAAATTTCAATTTCACATATCAGAAATACATTTCTTACTAGTAAAAACCTTTATTTTTGATATCAGTAATCACTTGGTTACTAGTACAGACGTCTATTCTTGATATCAACAATTTAATTGTCACTAGTGACAATGTTCATTTCTGATATCATGAATGTGATTTTTACTAGTAACAAGAGTCATTTTAGATATCAGAAATTACCCTCCCAATTGTTGATATCAGAAATACATTTTCAGATATCAGAAATGAACATTGTTGATATCAAGAATAGACGTCTGTACTAGTAACCAAGTGATTACTGATATCAACAATAAAGGTTTTTACTAGTAAGAATTGTATTTCTGATATGTGAAATTGGAATTTCAACTTGAAAGAAATTAATTATTGATATCAACAATTCATTTTGAATGGCAGCCTATGGTGACATTTAATAGTGAAAATACAATTACAGATATCAAGAATTATATTTTTTACTAGTTGAAATATAATTCCTGATATCAAGAATTAGCATTTTAACTAGTGAAAATTTAATTGTTGATATCAAGATTTAACATTGTTACTAGTGGAAATGTAATCGCTGATATCAAAAATAGCAATTGTTACTAGTAGAAATCTAATTCCTGATATCAAGAATTAACATTTTACCTAGTAAAAATTGAATTGTTGATATCAAGATTTAACGTTGTTACTAGTGGAAATGTAATCGCTGATATCAAAAATAGCAATTGTTACTAGTAGAAATCTAATTCCTGATATCAAGAATTAGCATTTTACCTAGTAAAAATTGAATTGTTGATATCAAGAATTCATATCCTGAGAATGAATAAAAGTCAAAACGGCTTGCCATAGAAAGACAGGTTGTGGAATGTGCCACTTTATGACGTAATAGTGTGACTAAACCCCGCCTTCGCAGAAGAAGATCAAGCCTGCTTCTACATCACTGCCTGTTTAGCCCCGCCCACCGATTCGTGCATGAAGTGTAAATAACGAGAGAGGCAGAAATCAAATGATAAAGATCCCTCCGAAGACAACAAGATGCTGTACGTCTTTGCATTGCCTTCCTTCTGATCCCAACATTAGGAACTGCAGATTCATTTACAAACAAGGTACAGTTCGACCTATTAAAACGGAGCAAATTTATGAGGGGTAAAAACGGGACATAAAAAAAGCCTATTCTAAATTGTTTTTTTATGTAAAAATCTTGATAACATTATAAGTGTACCTTAGAGAACAGTACTAAAAAAAAGCAGTTCATGAGCCCTTTAACAATGCAGTAACAGAAATGAAATATTTAATAAATTCTAAGTAAACAATGTTTTTTTGGGAATTTGTTGTGTTTTAAGATTTAGGTTGACATTAAAACTTGTCAAACTCAGAATTACATCTTTTTTTTGTTTGTTTTGCTTGACATTTGTACAGTAAGCCTGTGAAAATATTACATATTTTACAATTACCCTTTTTCTAGCTTACCGGAATCCATGCCTTTTTGAAACACTGAGTGCCCCGGTTTTTCTACTGTAGGTTTGGAGGAAACAACTGTTTTATAAAAATAAACAGTGATTACAGCAAGGGAAATACAATACACCCGAGCTGTGCTGCACCTTATTAGCCTAATCCAAACAAAACTACTCTACCCCACTGTGAGATTTCCCAGAATGCACTCGCCTCCTGTTTTCTCCCTCCCCGTCATTCCCTTACTTGGTCTTGGGTGTGCCGCGCTGATTCTAAACTGGCTGTAGCCGGTTGTCCTTTCCTCAGAGTGCTTCCCGCATTCTCTTGTATCTCTCGTAACTTTTTGAACTTTCTTCTTAAGTACACACACTTGTTTACTCTGTTATCTTATACTTTTGTGTTTAGAGCAGAGCAGAGTGTATCATGTATAAGTGCCGTCTGAAATTTTCTTCTAAAATTAGAATTTTTCTCATGTTTATGTCCAGTTATTTCACTTTAATGGCAATGAAAATAACCTATTACATAGGAGCCTGATAAAAAATGCTCATTTTAGAAAAAAAATTCAAATGACACTTTCATATGTGTGTGTGTGTGTATACATGTATGTAATAATAGTAATATGAATATCACTAAAATTATAATGTTGTAGAAATGCCTAACAGGATGTAATTGTTGTGTTTCTACCCAGTAAATTCTGAAAGAGGAGTCCTGATGTTTTATACGTGAACAAGACGAAACAGGAGGAAGTTGAGAAATAAAGTCGACAATGAAAGGAAAAAAAAGGTTGGCTGAGGATGTCACTGCCGGACATGTTCAACGTGCTGGTATACCACTCACTACAAAACATGACCCATGACCGCAGTCTCGTGAGTTATAAATAGAACAAACAGCTCTTAATCATTTACTTACAGTATGCAACAATACCAAAAAGCCAGTTGGTCGTGTCCCATGGATTTTCCATGGATTGTTACAGTTGTCATTTCAGTGCCAGATATTATGTGTCTGTGGGAAAGTAAGTACATTCTATGAAATGTTTTGTCTTTTTTTCTCTGTTTCTTGGTGTAATAATGCCCAAACTGTATTTGAACAGTATTAAGAACTGAATTTTAAATGGCTTTCCAGACACATAAACATTAATCTTTTAATTTTGGCATGATGGTACCATGTTCTTTCATGCTTGAAAGAATAGTTCAGCCAATGATCACCCTCATGATGTTCTAACTTGTAACTGTGACTGACTTTTTTCTGAGAAAATAATATTTTTAAGAAGGTCAAAAAAACTAAAAACAAAAAAACACTGGGACACTTTTCATATACTCTTTAGAATAAAAAAAGGCATGACAGAATTTCCTTTTTTTTTAATTTTGTGAATTTTGAAAATGAACATTTGCATAATAAATTAAATTATATTGCTTTATTTTTGACACGTGAATTTTATGGAGTGTAGTTATTTAATGATTATTGATATACTATTATAGTTTACTAATATTTAAAAATGTTTATATTTTTGTTTTCATTTTTAATTTTAGTTAGTTTTAATAATTTTGTTGTATGTTTTTTAACTTTCATTTTAAATTATGATAACTGCACGTACAAAATGTTTAAAATTATGTTTCATTTCTTTTGATATTTAAAGCTAAACTAAATGAAAATGAGAAATGTTGCCTTTGCAACTAGCTGAAATTAAAGTTTTCATATTAAATTTGTTCAGTTAACGTCTATTTTATTTAGAATTGTTAGTTGTAGTTAAAGGGGTCATATGATGCTGCTAAAAAGAACATTATTTTGTGTATTTGGTGTAATGAAATGTGTTTATGCGGTTTAAAGTTCAAAAAACACATTATTTCAAAGAGAAAGGAAAATTTGAAATCGCATCATATGACCCCTTTAACCATATTAGCCTTGTGTACATTAAGTTTTACACAGCACTGTACTGTATCAAATTAAAAAGTAAAATTGTGTAAAAGTCCAATTTTGCTAATTAACAAGTTAAATAACAGTGCAGTGAGACACATCAATGAAAGCATTCTGTAGCAACAATAGCTCTTGTGCTGTTCCCTCTCCTAGTAACCAAGCCATCTCTTGATAATAAATGTCAGTGAAGCAGCTCCCACCCCAGCCATACATAGCATGACATCAGGGGAGGGAAGAGACTGAAAGAAAGAGACTGAAAGAAAGAGACAGAGGTAAACGTACAAAAACTTACACGTGCAGGGTATAAACAGACAGTGTTAAATAGTGACAGAGCTTAGTCAACGGTTTTTCCCCCAAACTTCTCACCTGTGACAAACTGACCCAGCATGGACCCGGCGCTCACGTTTGAAAGGGCACAGAGCATTTCACCTTGAAAAAAAAACAGCAGGACTGGAACGGTGAGTGATTCTTTCATCCTTCTTTCACACACTATAAACTGTGGTGCTAATAGAACACCCAGTTCTGGTTCTCTGCATGACAGCAATGATAAGCCGTCGTATGCAAATACAGAGTTCCCAGATATATGAATATATTTACTTGTCATTTCTAATTCCTTTCCATTTCTTACATAAATATTAAAGTGTAGATTGTTTATGAAAGATTTTCACAGTGTAACTACATGCATTCTTCCTGAAAACAATGATATCATTGTGTTACTCGCATGACCAGATGTTAAGTGGCTTTGTTTAATGTTATGTAGCATATTTCAGTTACATTTGCAAATTGACACTACAAATGACAATAACTTATAAATAAACAATTTTGCATATTAAGATCTGCACTGCTTATATTTTAATAAAAGTTAAAGTCCAAGTTTGCATTCTTACATTAAATATTGTCACTAATTCTATAGAGACCTGCATTGCTAGGCAGCCCCTCCTGTGAGTGATGGTTGCTTTGACTATGCCCACTCGAGAGTTGGATTGAAACTGCAACACTAATAAGAAAACAGACAGCAGGGTTTATTAGAAGTAAAGAGTCTTAATAAACCCTGCTGTATTTGGACCTTTTTTGTATGTGCAGTTATCATAAATTTGTACATATTTCTTGCCCAATTAATGAAAATTGTAAATACAAAGCTTTTGAGACTAAAACACGTGCAGATAAAAGCCAAATCTGATGAAATCATCATAAAATTGTGTTGTTTACAAGCCAAAAGTGGCTCATTTTATATGCAGGTGTAGACATACATTTACTAATCATTATCACAAGATCTATGTGACTTTTCAGGGAGTTTTTGTTGATATTTTGGTGTTGTGCCAAGACCCAGTTTCTCAATATTTTAATGATTTCATACACCGGAATTGCGAGAGTAGCTTGTGAAACTGGGTCAGTTCCGCTTATTTATAAACTAGATGAGACCTGATTAAGCAGGATCTGGCAAATACAAAGTAGTGTTTCATCATTATATGCATGTTTATATGTCAAGTCACCTTTATTTATATAGCACTTTTAACAATACGGATTGTGTCAAAGCAACTGTACAGCATTAATTAGGAAAATATTGTGTCAATAATGCAAAATGACAATAGTAAACACTCAATTTTCAGTTAAAGGCAGTTCATCATTGAATTCAGTGATGTCATCATCCAGCTCAGTTCAGTTAAAATAGTATCTGTGCAATCAAGTCGACAATATCGCTGCAAATTAAGTGTCCCCAACTAAGCAAGCCAGAGGCGACAGCGGCAAGGAACCAAAACTCCATCGGTGACAGAATGGAGAAAAAACCTTGGGAGAAACCAGGCTCAGTCGGGGGCCAGTTCTCCTCTGGCCAGACGTTTCAGGCTGCAGTAAAGTCACATTGTGCAGAGGACTCAACTGGTTCCTGTGGTCTTGTCCCGGTGGCCGTCTAGGAGACAAGGTC
>NW_015538065.1:1093072-1105572 GCF_001515605.1 Sinocyclocheilus anshuiensis
TCCAGTAGCACTAATAGAGAGATACAACCACGATCAGATGATAAGAGCAGGTCATTTGTAACTCTAATGAGAGCAGTCTCAGTACTATGATACAGTCTAAATCCTGACTGGAAATCCTCACATATTGACCATGTAAAATGGTTAAGGACATACAGCACTTAAAAGTTGGAATTTGTGTTGAACAGTTATTTGCTTTGACATCACTTGCTCAGCAAATGGATCCTCTGTAGTGAAGGGGTGCCGTCAGAATGAGAGTCCAAACAGCTGATAAAAACATCACAAGTACTTCACATGACATGAGTTAACATCTTGTGAAGTGAAAAGCTGTGTGTTTGTAATTAAGAAATAAATTAAGACATTTTTATCATTAAGCAGCTAAAATAAGAGTCTCTTATCCATAATATTGGTTTCTCCAGTGAAAAAGTTGTCTTGTCTGAATCAGGAGAGAAATATGCACAGATCAAGCACCTTTTACAAGCAAAAACAGTTCTAAATAAATATGCCTGTGGATTTGATGTGAGAGGACAACAGGGGATAGCCTTGAGGAAGCGTTATTATGGATTATGGACTGTATTTTGGCCAGAAGATGCTTTAAAGTGGAAACACCTTAATGATGGATTTGTTTATTACAAACACACAGCTTTTCACTTACGAAGATGTTAATTGGTGGACTAAAGTTATGAGGATTACTTGTGGATTATTGTGATGTTTTTCTCAGCTGTGTGAACTCTCATTCTGACGGCACCCATTCACTGCAGAGGATCCATTGGTGAGCAAGTGATGTAACGGCAGATAACGGTTGAACAAATATTCCCAGTTTTACCATTTTGCATATAAATATGCATATAAAGATATATTTCTCCAAATCTCTTCCGATGAAGAAACAAACTCATCTTTGATGACCTGTGGGAGAGTATGTTTTCAGTAAATTTTCATTTTTTTTTTGTGAACTATTCCTTTGAAATAATGCAAACACCTTAATCTCATCTTTGTGGCCATCTGTGGCATCACTGTTTCCTAGATGAGACATGATTAAACATGATCAACCATTTTTTTTCTCGGTTACTTCAGAAGAGCACGCCTCTGGAAGTACCTACTGAAGATTAAAAGCCATATTCTCTGTGGCATCTCAGTTACCTCCATCATGGCAGAGACTCGACCAATACCTGCACAAACTGAGGTGCCTTCAGAGTCTCCAGAGGTGGAGTGTCCAGTTTGCTATCAGGAGTACGACCAGGACTCCAAACTCCCACGCATGCTAGAATGCCTTCACGTCTTCTGCACGGAATGTCTCCGCAAAATCCAGCTCACTCCTTTGCACCCGCCCGACCCCAACAGCGCCCCCTCAATCTCCTGCCCCCTGTGCCGCCACTCCACCCCGCTACAGGGTGGCGATGCATACTCTCTCCCCTGCAACTCACGGATTCTTGCCCAGTTGCCTCCCGTAGCCTTCCATCTGCCTGCGTCTGTGTCTGCCCGGCTGGCCACGGTGACCCAGCGCTTGGTGCTATCTCTGGGGGAGAGGGATACCCGATTCATAATCCTGCCCACTGTTAGTCTGAGGGTGGAGAAGATGGGAGAAGGCACAGAATTGGTAAACCCACCTAGGGTGTTGCTCCGAGAGATTGAGGTTCTGAGGAGACACAAGAATACCCTAATGTGCGTTCAGGTTCTGGCTGTCATCTTCTGGATCATGTTTGTGCTGACTTGTGTGATTGGGGTTGTGTTTGGGCCAAGCCTCTTTCATAATTGAGAGATTAAGGACATGGGTGTATCTTGTTAATTAATATATGTATTCTGTCCCTGCATTTTTTAAATGACAACATTTAGATCATTATAAATGGATCATTTTGATTACATGTAAAATCTACAGTTACCCTGAAATTTGGACACTTAAAATGTATTAAAGTCATTGCAAAACATTTTATAGTATACAAAGTTTAGGTTTTTAAATTATACAATAATATATGGTTCAAAGTAAAGACAAAAAGTATTGTGGAACCTGGTTGACAAATGTTAGAGAAACAAGTTCATATTTAATGTGATAAATTATATGTAATGACTTCATATTGTACATCCATTACAAATGCACCTTTTATTTACTTTTGCTATTACTTGCTTAAACCAAATTCAAAAAATGGTGAGGTTAGTTCTGAAAATAACTAGTGTCAAGGAAATGATATTTGGTTTAATATTTTATTGAATTCAATACATTTTATTGAATACATTACATTTGTATTAAGTGTCCAAATACTTTATGGGCCTACTTTTCATGTTCATATTGTAGTGTGTACAGTTATTCCTGTCAATATTCTAAAGGATGGTATTCTCTGTTCTCTAACTTTTTGTACAGTATGTTGTTTTGTATGCAAACATGGAAAATATATAGGCCTGCAGCATTCTGTGTTTTAGAAAAAAATGCATTGTTGTTTAATTTGAAAAAATAAATAAAAAATCATGTAGACTGCCCAGCATGGGCCTTTTTTTCATGAAAAATGATAACGAGGTAATGAGTCCCTCTTGTGGATGATGCACATTAATACACCTGTGAGCAGTTTTGATTGCAGGACATACAGATGTACAGTATTTTATCAATTTATCAATTCAGCTGACTGAAAAAGTTAATATTTTTACTATTTTTGCTCATTTATGTATAGACACGAACCCTAACATTTTGTTTACAGAACATAGTTTATATAACAAATGATTGCATTTTTTTGTCACACTACATGTGACAAGTTGTCCGAATGGGAAAATGAAATTTGTCGACAATGATTTGTCAATATTAATGTCACATAGACCAAATATAATTACGACCTTACCTTCACGATGTGGAAATAAAAAGGGCGGAGCTACATAAGGTAGGCTATTAATGGCTGTAAATATGAACAAAAATGTATCATTGAAAATATAAAATCATTCTTTCGATGTTTTGAACGAATCGTTATCATTGTTCATCCACTTATTCACATTTGTCTTAAGTTGTCCGAATGGGAAAATGAAGTTTGTCGACAATGATTTGTCAATATTAATGTCACATAGACCAAATATAATTACGACCTTACCTTCACGATGTGGAAATAAAAAGGGGCGGAGCTACATAAGGTAGGCTATTAATGGCTGTAAATATGAACAAAAATGTATCATTGAAAATATAAAATCATTCTTTCGATGTTTTGAACGAATCGTTATCATTGTTCATCCACTTATTCACATTTGTCTTTCGCTCAGTCCTTTTAGAAGCGCCTGACTATCCTGTCTTCAAAGCTTGTGCGAGCCAATAGTTTTCGAGCTTGAACTGTCAATTAACATTTCATGATGTTTGTACAAAACTTATAAGAATCATTCGAGTGAGTTATTTAAAAGGACAGTTCACCCAAAAATGAAAATTCTGTCATTACTCACCCTCATGTCGTTCCAAACCCGTAAGACCTTCGTTCATCTTCGGAACACAAATTAAGATATTTTTGATGGAATCCGAGAGCTCTCTGACCCTCCATAGACAGCAACGATACCACGATCAACGCACAGAAACGTAGCAAGGACATCGGTAAAATAGTCCATGTGACATCAGGGGTTCAACCGTAATTTTACGAAGCTACGAGAATACTTTTTGTGCAAAAAGAAAACAATAATAACAATTTATTCCGCATTTCTTCTCCCTTACCGTCTTACACTATTTTGGAGAGTACCCCAGAACGTAATCAACGTAACGAGCGTTGTTTACGTTCAGTTCGGCATGCGCACGCGCTGTCTACTGAACATAATCAGCATTGTTTACGTTCCGTAGACAGCGCGCACAAGCTCTCAGATTCCATCAAAAATATCTTAATTTGTGTTCCGAAGATGAACGAAGGTCTTAGGGGTTTGGAACGACACGAGGGTAAGTAATTAATGACAGAATTTTAATTTTTGTTTGAACTAACCCTTTAATGACTCATAATAACACAACAGCTGCCACCTACTGGCGTAACCTGCAAAAAAGGTTCCGAGAATTAATGTTTTAGTGAACTGATTCAAAAGATCCGAGTCACTGGGATGAACCAACATACTATAAGCTTAGATCTCTGCCACAATTCTGTGCGCAAAAGATCATATTTTGAGCACACAAAAGTGCATTTTGCACGCGCGCGATCTGAGTTTTGTGGAGAAAATGTTCGTTTCGCAAAGAAAAAACTTAGTTCGAGCGCACGAAAATCAATTTTGCATTTAAAAGAAGTTTTTGGATGTGTGCAGACCTTCTCTTTTGCTCGTGCAAGGTTTCATTAGCTTGCTCCCTTGATGCCCGCCCTCAGTGCTCTCTCAATGCCAACGGCTCGCTTGCTCAACACAACCCAGCGTTACAATATGCCATAATTCCAGCCAATCAGAGACGAGGCTGCTAAATTCTGATTGGCTGCCTTGACGACCAATCACAACATTCCTTGCATTACCTCGTCAGCAGAAGAGGAAAAATACAGTGCATGCATAATTATTATGCAAGTTGATATTCTGATTATATTTTTTTCCAAACACATTTTACCAATTCCAAACAACATCAATGTCAAGGCAGCCAATCAGAATTTAGCAGCCTGGTCTCTGATTGGCTGGAATTATGGCATAGTGCAATGCTGGGTTGTGTTGAGCAAGCGAGCCGTTGGCATTTAGAGAGCACCGAGGGCGGGCATCAGGTGAGCAAGCTAGTGAAGCGTTGCATGCGCAAAAGAGAAGGTCTGCACACATCCAAAAACTTATTTTAAATGCAAAATAGATTTTCGTGCGCTTTAAATACTTTCTTCTTTGCGAGACAAACATTTTCTCCACAAAACTCAGTTCGCGCGCGTGCAAAACGCACTTTTGCGTGCTCGAAATATGATCTTTCGCGCACAGAATTGTGGCAGAGATGTAATCCCATAACATAAAAACGTAGGAGTAACAGGGAGCATTTCATTGGTTGGACGTACTGAACGAACACGCCCCTTTTACTAAAAGAGTCCGTTTTGAAAATGAGCAAGGCTCGGATGTATGTAATACAATATTAATGAGTTGGTTAATCGGTTGAGTGAATGATTCAATAACTCGCGTATAAGTCATAGCGCAACAGTTGCCACCTACTGGCGTAAACTGCAGAAAGGGTTCGCAAACGAATCTTTGCGAACAGTGAACTGATTCAAAAGATTCGAGTCACTGGGACGAATCAGAATTCCCACTTAGTACCACAAAAGCACTCATATGGACATGCCCCGGTAGAAGCGAAGCAGTGGGAAGTCCTGGGCGCCTCTGTTTCGTCACACGCCGCGCTGGCCATAGCAGAAGAGAAGTTTTTCAAACCCCCGTGTGTTTTCGTACGGGGAAAATGTTGTTACAACAGGGTAGCTGTTTGTAGGTGTATTTTAACGGAAATCATGACACTTTTGAGCGTTCAAGACAACAAAAGTTAGGCACAGTAGCGCTGTTTTTCTTTGTTTATGCTGGATGCGCTAGTCGGGGCAGTGTTATTGGATAGTAGTATTGTGGTCTAGGCGAGTTTTCTCAACCCCCTTCTCTCCGGAGCACTGGCTAACATTAGCAGCATAGCTGCTGCCTCTTCCATACGTTCGTAGAACAACGGGAAAGTTGAGTTGAGTTGGGAGCCATGGCGGAGACTAAAATAATTTATCACATTGACGAAGAGGAGACTCCGTACTTGGTGAAAATTCCCATAGCGGCTGAGAAAATCACTTTGCTGGATTTTAAACAGGTTTTGAACAAGCCAAACTACAAATTCTTCTTCAAGTCTATGGATCAGGACTTCGGGTAAGCGAATGCGGGAAAACACACAAAGATGTGCATGAATAGCCAGAACAAATGAGTTTTTTTTATGTGTAGGAAATAAATCTATTTGTATGTTATGTCCGATGTTGTTGTGAGGGCTAGGTAAGGGTTTTCTTCGAGAATGACAGTGTTGTGGGTGGTCTAACGTTAGTTGTATCAAGCCATCACTGCAAAAGAACTCCATGTCTCGACACAGTTTATCAGTTTCTGCAGTCTGGCTTCACAGGTAAGTTATAGGCTAAATGAAAAATACCTTGCCCATAAAATTAGTTTTGTTGTATGACACTGTTTGTACACCTCTAACTGTTTGATATGAAATAATAGTCACATTCTGTTAAGGCTGATGTGTAATATAAGATATATCATTTCTTAAATAGTTTTTAATATGTGCTACCGGCTAAAGGTTTGGAGTCAGTAGGCTACGATTAAAAAATAAATACAGGTATTCACCAAGGACACATTAAATAAAAAATATTTTACCAGGTTACAAAAGATTTAGATGTTATATAAATATTATATGTTGGAACGTTCTTTTAGTAAAAAAAAAAAAAAAAAGTGTAACAGTTTCCACAAAAACATTAAGCAGCACAACTGTTTTCAACATTAGTAATAAGCACAAAATCAGCATATTAGCATAATTTCTGAAGGATCATGTGACAGTGATATACTGGAGTAATGGCTATGGAAAATTCAACTTTGACATCACAGGAATAAATTGATTTTAAAATGGATTAAAATTTAAATAATTTTAAAATGTAATAATTTTCACAGTATTACGGTTTTTACTGTATTTCTAGTAAATAAATACAATATTGGTGAGCAAAAGAGACCTATTCAAAAACATTAAAAAAATCTTACCGACCCCAAACTTTTGGCAGTGTGTGTAGCTATTCTGTCTTATGCCTACACATTAGATCTCATATCCCTTGTGTAGTGAAATTCTCATCCTTTCCCTCACTTCTTTCCATACGGGCCAAGTTTTTAGAGTCCCACTGTTCTGCCAGTCCTTTTATTAATAAAGAGTGGAGTTCTTTGTCTCTGACCGCATATTTGGCCTGAATTGTCCTGCTATGGACAGAATACCAGCCAATACATCTCAGCCACGTACTTGTCAGTTATGCATTCTCCAGATGCTACTGGAATGTCTGTGGTAATCTTAGCAAATTAGGATGTTATCATCTGACTGTAAATACTCCATCAGTTTGACAGCTTACACTTAGTTGATTTTGATATGAATCAGAGACATTCACCTGAGGCACTGTAAATGTAGAGCCACACTAAATCAAATGCACATTAATAATCAGTTGTATTTAATTTATACTGCCTATCAACTATTTTACGTGCTGTTGGAGTCATGACAATGTTAAATTATATTAATAATGTTTTATTTGATAGCTATCACAATGCACTATAGAAGCTTGTTTCCAGCACAGGATTTAAAAAAAATGAAAAGGTAATTGTGACTTTTTATCTCACAATTATGAATTTGAGCCAGAATTATGAGATAGAAAGACAGAAATGTGAGATGAAAACTCACAATTGTTAGAAAAAATGAGAACTGTGACATAAAAAGCACAATTACCCTTTGTATTTTTATTCCCAAAACAAACAAACAGAATTGCAAGATTTATGAGAAAAAAGTCAGAATTGTGAAATATATATTCAGATTTCTGACTTTTCCCTCACAATTCCAGATTTGCATCTCCCATTTCTGAGTATATCTCGCAATTCTGACTTTTTTCACAGAATTCAGATTTTTCGTCTTGCAATTCTCCAAATTGTGAGATAAAATGTCACTATTACCTTTTTAGTTGTTTTATACTGTTGCAGAAACGGCTTTTATAATATGGACTTAGACCATAAGACAGAGCAGCAGAGGGTCTGTTTTGTCTTTCTCAATAACAATGACAAATTTTCATCATAAGAGTGGAGCTAACATGGTTTTACAGGTAAAGGGATTTGCAAATTAGCATTTTTTTTTAAAACCTTGGAGCCAAAATGTCAGCCAGCTATGTCTAATTCTAGTAAAATAGTGCTAAATTGGGTTAAATGCATTACTAAGGATTTTACCGGGAAAGCGAAATCTGAGGACTTGATCGTTTCTTCTTTCCTGCCATGGAAGAAAGGCTGTGAATGTCTCGCCAGGTTTTGTTATTGTGGAAAGGGTGGACGTGTGTGTATTATTGTTGAACGGCGTTGGATGTGGATGTAAGCTGATACGGTAGTGGAGTGGGACAGAGCAGGCGGCGGTGCTGTGATGCTGCAGTGTGTAGAGCCAGCTGTCAGTCTGACTGTGTGTGGCAGGGGCTGGGGTTGCTCCCTGTTTGGGGAGGGATATGGTTGGAGGTTGGAGACGGGCCATTTGCTTAGTGTCTGGGATAGAATCAACAGAAAGAGGGTGAGTGAGAGAGAGAGACCCCTTGGTTTCTCCAGGCCCCCTCTACATTCTCTCTGCTGTTTTTTTTTTTTAAACATCCCCTTAAGAGTACAGACCAGATTCCAGTGCAGTTTTATTCCTTTGACCTTATTTCTCAGACTGTGTTAATTGCAAATAGACCAAATTAAAATAAATATCCAAATGGCTGCTGGGCCAAAATGTAACAATCCTAACGCAGACTCAACAAGCCCAGAACTCATTCTGTTGTAAGAGCTTTTGTTAAAATCAGGTTGTGCTTTGAGTGTGTGTGTTATTGTGTTAGAGGTCAAGGGTTGTTTTTCAAGTACAAATGTTGGGCTTAATTAGTGTCATTACAGGGTTTGGGGGTGGGATTGTTTCACAAGCGGTAAAATGCAGGAGAGCTTTGCTTTCAGGAAGTGCTTTGTGAAATTGTTGTAGAGTTACATCGTCTAGTCAAATGTTTGTTTGGTTGCAGAGAAGACCTAGCAATGAATGGTTTGTGCACTCGGATTGAAATTAGAAAAATAATTTTGAAAAAGTCATTTAATATTTCTTTAATATTAATATAACTATTAGTGGTGTTTCCTAAGGCAAGCATCACTGTTATATTGCTGATACATATTCAAATGCATAACTCTGATTAAACTTTGACATAATGTGCTGCCAGTGCTGCATTGCTACTAAAAATATCATTGATCTTGTACATCCATTTTAATGCTTTGCAAACTTAAACATTTGTTTTTTCAGTGCTGTATTCTACTTTATGGCAACAACAGTTCTGCTGAATTGTCAACAAGATGTTATCTAGCTGGCTTACATTGATGTGATATTGTCTTGTGTTGAGTCTTGGAAGCATCAGTAAGAATGTATGTACACTACTGTACAAATATTTGCGGCAATTTTTTTACGTTTTTGAAAGAAGTCTTTTATGCTCAACAAGATTGCATTTATTTGATCAAAAATAGGGTGATATCAGGTAAATTGGGCCACTTTTTGGTTAATCGCTTGGGACACTAACAAAAAACCCATGTATGACATTTAACTGTGTTCTTATGATTAATAAGGACTGTTTTTAATATTTTTGTGTTGAATTGATGTAATAAAATATAATTGTTCAGGCCCTACAGGTTTTGAAACATTAGCTGCCCCACATTTTTTGAGATAGCAGTGTTCAGGTAAAATGGGCTGGCTGATCAGCAAAAATGGGCCAGTCGAACTGCAAAGTGAAATAGAGATTTCTGATAAAACACATTTAATTATATTTAATTTTATAATGTAACAGTGTAACATTGCTATTAAATTACATTAGAACATCAATTTGAATTACATTAAAACATTAATTTCAATCAGTTTCATCAATAAAACAAATTTCATAAAAAAAAAATAACAATAACAAGTAGTGTTATGGCAACAGTTTTTAAGTTAACAGCCAATGACTGCAAAGAATTTCGAAGAGAAGAGGTAAGACACTCAAACCTTTCAATCAATTTCATCAATAAAACATAAATTTCATTAAAAAATGTAACAATAACCTGAACAACTAAGTGTGTGTATGTGTGTGTGTGCACTGAAGGTTTTTCAAAAACAGTCTTGACAGATAAAGCCATCATCAAAAATGCCATTCTCTTCACCACCTACTCTTCAACACACATACACATGCCTCACTAACATGCACACACAAACATAGTGGAGCACACATAAACACACATCAAGGTATGTCACAAATTCAATAAAATACAATACAATACAACTCTCTACAATACAGTATATTAATAATATAAATAATTTTTAATAAGAGAAACCACCAAAATTTCTGCTTAAACTCAACTCAGAAGGTGGCCCATTTTAACTTAAATTAATGGCTCATTTTATCTTAACACATTCAGGTAAATTGGGCCAGTGACTAAAAATGCTTTTTTTTATATAAAAATCTGGATTATTTAGCAAAATCGGCATTTTATCTCACAGAGGCCATCAAGACATAGGTTATGAATCATTATTTCTAAATGTGCATTTGTTTTTTATTGATTTATCAACCTTATTATTGAGAAGTAAGATTGGATATGCCAGGCCACTCAGCTTGCTTTTTTCTGGCCCTCAAAATGAGGCATTGCCCCTCCCCCGTAGCAACCTCAGACCAATAAAATCGGGTGAGCGGGCACTAGGCTAACTAACGGACGGAGTCCAGTGGCTTAGTGCAAATCCGCGGCCCCCAACCGCGAACTCAAGGTTGGGTGGTTTGGGGGGCTGTCGCAATATTGTAAATATTTGTTTTAAACCAAGAAGGCGAGCCATGGATGTGTGATGGATATCACATAAGCAACGTGCAAACTTTGTACAAGAGTTATGCGGTGAACCTCAGTCGATTCACTAGAAAGTGAAAGTAAAAACTGATGGCGCTTATGGCATCTGACGCTGAATTAACTGCGCATATTCTCTCAGAGATGACAAGAGACAAATCTACTTCATATGCTGATAATGGTAGCCTATATAGCTAAATGTTTTAATTTACTACCTTAATATTTCTTTTGTGGCCCGAACATAGGCAAGTAGAAAAAATTAATAAATAAATAAAGAGAGAAGAAGCGTAGGCTATTTCATGTTAAAGAGTTTTTTTTTTTTCTTTTTAAAAAAGTCAGTGCTTGAAATAATAAAAGCTTTTTCATTGATGATTGCAGTGTTAATAATTTATAGGCCTATAATTCATTGTATAATAAACCTGGTTTGAAAGACCTTTTTAAAAACATTTTCAATTAGGAGTAAGCTAGCCTAATCTTTATTATCCTCGCGGTGCGTCAGTTATGTGGTGATGCACTATGAAATTATTGCCGGGCAAATTAATTGTAATATTAATTTAATAATAAAAGTAACTTAATAATAATAGGCCTAATAGGCTAATAAGAAGAATGTAGCAGGCCTATGTTAATTGAAAATGCCAAATTAGATATAAAGTGTATAAAATTATTTTATTCAGAAATGTCATGTTTGTGATTTATTTTTATTTTTATTTGTTAATTCGTTATTTAAATGAATAGGCCTACAAATTAAGAAACAGGTGCAGTTAATTGCCGGCGTCAGTCACAAAATTGATATATAAAAAAATAGGCTAATCTTTGTGAGAACGACTGGCAACAGCTGGTCTTAAATTCTTTAGACACCGCATACCAAACGACTTTGAACACCGACTGAAAACACCGACTGAGCTCAAATGACATTCATAATCGGCCTGACAGTAGTGTTTCCTGGCTTTACAGAATGAACCGGTTCGCGCGTGGAACCGAAAGTTAACCGTTTCTTGCGGGCTGATGGGCGGGGCTCTCTCCCTCGTCAGTGCAAGTTTTTAAAAGTCTTTTTTACAGAATTATGCATTGCTGCTGTTTTTCTAACATTTTCTAACACAGCTGCAAATTACAGTCCAACTGAATGAGTGAACACGCACAAATTTACATGCGCGACATGCCCGAAACAGCCTGGATAACAATTGGCTAACACTGCTGTCAATCAAACTCATCAAGAATTATGCAAAAACATATTTTATTTATTTGAGATGTTATAATAATTCTCTAATTGTGTTAAAATAGATTAAACAATAATTATTTAACAAATATTATATTTGTATAATAAACTGGGGAGGCCTTTCATCAGAGTGGGCAGGCCCGTCCGCTGCCTACGCCCCTGCTGTACTGTCACTTTTGATCAGTTTAATGCGTCTTTGTTGTAGGGATGCATCGATTCGGCTCCGTTACTGCCATCAGATGAACATTATCGGTCAGACGAGACCGACCCAAATCCGATATTCTGCGTATACTACTCCGTGTTATTGTTAAGGCCCACGAAAGGAACAAAAACATTATAAAGCACCATAAAGTTTTTGTGCACTATATTTTAAGTGTTCTGAAGCCGTTCTATAGTTTAATGTTTAGTATAGATGAATATTTAAGTCAAGTTCACGTAAACTCTTCTCCCTGTCTGTCATCCTCCATTCAGCATTCAAACTGCGTGTCGCGTTCGGTTACTACAGTCAAAAAGATGAAACTCTCTTGAAGAGTGCACAATAACTGAGATTTAAAACCTTTAAAAGAAAAGGCTCAATAAAATATCGCACAGATATAATACACTACACTACACATCAATATCTCTTCCATTATTTATGCTGCGTGCTGTGACTCCGTGTTGCTTCAAGAGCATCATTCTGCGCACGGGATGCGAATTAAATAATGTTGTTTCACTAAATGTTTAGTTTAGTTTAATGTTTTTATAAAATTATTGTGCACCCATGATTTTTCTAGAATAACTTTTGCTGCTGAAT
>NW_015538065.1:1108072-1110551 GCF_001515605.1 Sinocyclocheilus anshuiensis
CCTCCTGCCGAGAGGACGGGGGGCATTGGAGACTCCAGACCCCCTTCCTTCCAGTATGTTAATCTACATCTCTGTTTCTCACTCTGAATGTCATTTTGTAGATGCTGTCTGCAGCAGTACTCTCTCAGTCCCTTAAAATACACTTTCTTATAAGTTGTCGGAATGGGAGTCAGTGACTTAGTGTAGAGCTTTACTTGAAGGAAAACTCACTTTTTAGATTTTTTGCTTTTCAAAACAGACACCCTGTATCATGGATTAGTCAAAATATGTCAAACATTTGCTTTGGAAGATAAAACAGGACATCCTAATTAAATATTACAAAGACATGCTTTTAATATGATGCAAAACCTTTTTTTTCTAAATACAATTCAGATTATTTCAAAGTGCTGCACAGTAATAAAACAGTTAATGTTGCAAAAATCATTAGTTATGAACCATTCAATTTCAGGTGTCAGACAATGTGTTTATCAGTTATGAAACAATTCATACAAAGCTGTACAGAGTTTAACAACATTTTTAGAAAAATCAACTTTGCCATCACAGGAATAAATTACATTTTAAAAGAAATTAAAACAGAAAAGAGTTGTTTTAAATTGTAATAATATTTCACAATATTAATGTTTTTACTGTATTTTGATCAAATAAATGTATTAAAGTTTTAAAAACATTAAAAACTTTTGAACAGTAGTGTAAAGCATGATACATGATAGGGTAATCCAATATTTTTTTTGTGCAGAAAGTACCCACAACCATGTCGTGTTTGGTAACATCAGGTGATGTATGAAATATAAGCTGGTAAAAGATAATGGCTGTTAAAAAAGTAAGACATAAAATGTATTTTAGTGTAATTGTTTATTCCTAAAACTAGTGAAAAAATGCTAATGAAACATGACAAAATACTCTAAAAATCTAAAAGCAGTTTGGCTTTTCAGGTAAAATTATATTGTTCTAAGGATTTGGAAATGAACTGGAAATGTTCAAATATACTGAACTTCATGCTGGAAATGAAGTCAAATATATTGATTAAGAACGTGATTCCCCCTCCCCAGTGTAGGTCCTTTGCTCTCAATTTCTTATCAAGAGATTGGTTTGCTAGAGGCAGCTTGCTTTTAACAATTTAAGGTTCACTCAGCATGCAGAGATGTACAGATGTGTCATGAATGTAAATCATTGCATGATGTGTGTGTGTGTGCACAGTCCCAACACTGCAGGCAGTCTGGAGTCCTTAGATGATCAGACAGAGACAGAGTCAGTGGTGTCTTTCAGGAGAGAGAGACCTCGACCCAGAGAGAGCTTGGACCAACATGGTCTGTTCTGTCTTCTATGTTGCTAATCATTTTTGTCAATTTTCTCAATAGTGTTTCATTACATTGACAAAGCAGTCCTTGTTCATTTTGCTGTACTCTTTCTGGTTTTGTTTCAGGGCCACGTATGAATGGGCAGTCCCGTATGGACAGACACCTGGCTGGCTATGAGAGTGCTACTACAGTGATGAGCAGTGAACTGGACACCACAAGCTTCTGTGATTCAGATGACGATGATACGATGAGCAGGTCAGAGCAAGTGTGCTTGATTAAAGATTGGATCGGGGTTGGAAATATTTAGTAGTGTCAAGAAAATTACACGCTTCACCTTTTTAAAGAAGTCCATTTCAGTCAGATCTCTGGTTTTGGGCTGTACGTGTAATTTTTATTTATTTTGTTTTATGTCAGAAGGTTATATTTCCGTTGTCTTGAATCAAATGATTGAACTTTACAAGAGCGTATCAGCATCTGTGCATGCTTTTAGTTTGGAACTGGTGGGTCATGATCCAAAAATGGGTTTTGATCTATTCTGATAGGTTTGCATGCAGCATGGGGAACAATGTTAAATGCAAATACTGTAATGTGCATAACAATATATTTGCACATAGTTAGGATAGCAAAGCCAGTAGGCTTATCTTTTGTTTTGACGTCAAAAACCACGCTTCCAATCAATCTCTACAATATTTGGATGCTAATTCATCTGTCACTTGGTAGAAGACAAAAGGCAGGTGCCACCATGACCTAGATTAGACTAAATAGACACTCATTTGTGATATGTATAAACATGGTTTTTAGGTAGTGAATTATTGGCTGCTGACAGAATGAAACCATTGAAATTCAATAAAAAAAAAACTAATAAATGACTTATTTTTATGTTTGTATTATGTTAGGTTTCCATTTGATGTCGTGTATATAATAAGATCTGTATCCTGAAGCATAACAAGTTAAGAAGCACTGATTAGTCAGTATTGCAATTTATGCCTTGATTATGAATATTTATTTTACTAAACGTTTGTAACCAGGTTCAGCAGCTCCACTGAACAGAGCACAGCGTCTAGACTGCTGAAACGCCATCGCAGACGCAGGAAACAGCGCCCACGTCTGGAGAGAGTATGAAACACCCATATGATTCAATTTAAAGGGATAGTTCACCCAAAAATGAAAATTCTGTCATC
>NW_015538065.1:1110563-1135286 GCF_001515605.1 Sinocyclocheilus anshuiensis
GTTCAGCAGCTCCACTGAACAGAGCACAGCGTCTAGACTGCTGAAACGCCATCGCAGACGCAGGAAACAGCGCCCACGTCTGGAGAGAGTATGAAACACCTATATGATTCAATTTAAAGGGATAGTTCACCCAAAAATGAAAATTCTGTAATCATTTACTCACCATCATGTCATTCCAAACCTGTATGAGTTGCTTTGTTATGTTGAACATAAAATAAGATATTTTGAAGATTGCTGGTAATCAAACAGTTGGTGGTTGCCATTGACTTCCATAGTAGGAAAAAAAAATACTATGGAAGTCAATGGTAACCACCAACTGTGAGGGAGTCCATCAAAAAATGACAAATCTGTAATTTAGTCACACTTCAAACCTATGACTTTACAAATAGGTCAAACCTATTTACTTCCATTGAATTTTCCATATAATGTCCTTAAAATGGAAGTCGGTGGGAACTGAAACGGTTTGGTTGCCAACATTCTTCAAAATATCATATGTTATGTTCCACAGAAGAAAGTCATACTGGTTTGGAACCATAAAGGGAGTAAATGATAAGATAATTTGAATGATTGGATGGACTGTCCCTTTAAGTATTTGATACAATTAAAGAATTTGTTTTATTTTACTGAGTTTTAATGAGTTCTTGTTTGTGTTTTGTTATAGGCTTCCTCTTTCAGCAGTGTGACAGATTCAACAATGTCCCTAAACATTATTACAGTCACCCTTAACATGGGTCAGTGCCATTTCTTACTTGTTGCACCTTCTATTGGTTAAATATGTATTGTATTTAATTAATAACATGCTCCATTCTGTTTGTTGTGTCCTACAGAGAAGTATAATTTCTTGGGCATCAGTATAGTGGGTCAGAGTAATGAGAGAGGTGATGGAGGCATCTACATTGGCTCCATCATGAAGGGAGGAGCTGTAGCTGCAGACGGACGCATTGAACCTGGAGACATGCTGCTGCAGGTGTGTGTGTGTGTGTGTTTATGTGTACACATTAATAGGAAAGAAGTGGTTGGTGCTGGGAAATCAGGAACAAAGTGAAACCTGCACATCATGTTATCTATTTAATGGAGGACTAGCGTGTCAGATGAGTGACGTGATTGTTATTTTAATTCCTGTCAATCTTAAATGCTCAACATTACAATCTAAAACAATATTCTCAGGCCACACCCAGCTTTTAGACACAAATGTTGTGGCGTTTCAGTAGTAATTAGCTCTAAACAAAGGATCAGTACTTTCACTGCTGCAAGGTTAATGCAGTTCTGTTATAATTACTGCTTCTGATGTTTGTTAGACGGGTTGTTTCACTGTTGCCTTTTTTCTGTGCAGGTGAATGACATCAACTTTGAGAACATGAGTAATGATGATGCAGTCAGGGTGCTCCGTGAGATTGTCCATAAACCTGGGTGAGTCTGTGAGAGCTGCTCATAGGAATGTCCCATTTTTGAAATTTCTGACAAAAACTGCATTTTTTATGGCTAGTACAACAAAATGAAGAGCAAAAGATACACTTTAGTGGTGAGATTGGAGGTTTAGCAGTGTATTTTATCTTTTGTTGTGCTGCCACAGAAGATTTTCACATCCTTTCAAATCAAGACTCAAAAAAAAAATCCCATTGGTTCCCCCTGGTCAATGGAACATTGTGGTGCTGTTCATGTGCACTTTCCTATAAATATATTGCTATCTTAATCCAATTATTCTGACATGACTCGAAGGGAGAATTACAGTAGGAGGGCGATGCATTGCACTCTATGCGAGTTATTAGTAGTAAAAATATATTAGTAAACAATAATATATAACCTGCAATGTTATAATATTACTTTTATTCTCTTAGACCCATCACCCTGACTGTGGCAAAATGTTGGGACCCCTCTCCACAAGGTTATTTCACCCTGCCACGCAGTGAGTCTCATTTTAATTCCCGTTTCATTTATGAATTAGATATAAAACTAATTATATAAAATAATATATAATTTTACATATAATTCATATGGCCCAATACATTACTGTTCAAAAGTTTGGGGTCAGGACTATTTTATTTTTTTGAAAGAAATGAATTTTATTCAGCAGGCATGCATTAAATTGGTCAAAAAGGACAGTAAATATATTTATATTGTTGAACTTTCTCTTCATCAAAGAATCCTGAAAAAAATGTGTCAAGGTCTCCTCCAAGTATTACGCAACACAACTGTTTTCAACATCGATGATAATAAGACATGTTTCTCGAGCACCAAATCAGCATATAAGAAGGATTTTTGAAGGATCATGTGACACTGAAGACTGGAGTAATGATGCTGGAAATTTAGCTTTGCCATCACAGGACAAAGCTAAGTAGTGTTTGAAGTAGAAAACCTTTCGAAATAAAACATTATTTGGAGTTGTAATAAAAGTTCACAATATTCCAGTTTTCACAGTGCTTTTGGTCAAATAAATGCAGCCTTGGTGAGCAGAAGTGACTTCTTTCAAAAACATTTAAAAGTCCTACTGACCTTACATTTTTGAGTAGTATTGTAAATGTATAATTTTGTTTTTATCATGTTATTTGAGATTTGTTTATCTAACATCCTTCCCCATATTGTGTCTTAGATGAGCCGATCCAGCCCATAGATCCAGCAGCATGGATCAATCATTCAGTGGCTCTCACAGGGGTGTTTCCGTCCTACCCGAGCAGCACAATCACCTCCAGCTCATCTGTCACTGAAACTGAACGTGAGTATTGCGCTTATGCCTTCTTTACTTTTTCTAGACCTTTGTTTTACAAGCACACTCTCACTAGCCATATTATTTAATCTCTCTTTCTCTGTCTGTAGGCTTTGATGAGTTCAACCTGTCTCTTCGCTCTGACATGGCATCGGTTGCTAAGGCCATGGCATCTCCTGAGTCCGGTCTGGAGGTCAGAGACCGAATGTGGCTGAAGATCACCATTCCCAATGCTTTCCTAGGTCAGAGACTTTTACCCGAGACTGTATTTACACACTGTTCCTAAATGATCGTTGTAACTATGAGACAAATGGACCTTCAATCTAATGCAGTGTTTGTTTTTCTCTCTCTTTATGATTGTGCATATAGGTTCAGATGTGGTTGAGTGGTTGTATCATCACATTGATGGGTTTCAGGACAGACGGGAAGCCCGTAAATATGCCAGTAACCTACTAAAGGCTGGTTTCATCAGACACACTGTTAACAAGATCACCTTTTCTGAACAGTGTTATTATATATTTGGAGACTTCAGTAACTGTGAAAATTGTAAGTAAAATCAGCTTTTATTATAGACGATAATTAAAAAAAAAAAAAAAACATACAGCAAATTATTATTTTTTGGTTAAATGCATACATGTTATTTAATCTCTCAATTTTTTTCTTATCAGACATGGCCAACCTTTCTCTTAATGATAACGATGGTTCCAGCGGTGCTTCAGACCAGGACACTCTGGCGCCTCTTCCATTACCAGGGGCAACACCATGGCCTCTGCTCCACTCTTTCACGTACCAGTACCCTCACCCCTATTCCACCCAGCCACCTCCTTATCATGAGCTCTCCAACTACAGCTATGGCCCAGG
Source organism: Sinocyclocheilus anshuiensis (assembly GCF_001515605.1). Classification (NCBI taxonomy): domain Eukaryota; kingdom Metazoa; phylum Chordata; class Actinopteri; order Cypriniformes; family Cyprinidae; genus Sinocyclocheilus; species Sinocyclocheilus anshuiensis. The sequence goes on from NW_015538065.1 coordinate 1,114,129, forward strand.
CAGTGCAGGCAGCCAGCACAGTGAAGGTAACAAACACACTGACCCTCAGGCACAAAATGTATGGAAATGTGTGAACAAATGGTTAGAGATTTCATGAATCAGAGCTTAATAAAATCCACATACACTACCGTTCAAAGGTTTGGGGTCAGTAAGATCATTAATATTTTTTATTTTTTATTTATTCTTTAATATTAAATTATTATTTTATTCAGCAAGGTTGCATTAATTTGATTGAAAGTGACAGTAATAACTTTTACATTGCTATAAAAAATTATATAAAAAAAAATACTGTTCTTTTCAACTTTCTATTCATCTGAGAATCCTGAAAAAATGCATTACAGTTTTCACAAAAATATTAAGCAGCACAAATGTTCAACATCGATAATAATGAGAAATGTTTCTCGAGCGCCAAATCAGCATATTAGAGTGATTTCTGAAGAATCATGTGACACTGAAGACTGGAGTAATGATGCTGAAAATTCAGCTTTGCCATCACAGGACTAAATAAAGTTTTGAAATATAATAAATAGAAAACGGTTATTTTAAATTGTAAAAATATTTTTACAGTTACTGTTTTTACTATTTAAAAAAAAAATGCAACCTCACAATGAGACATTTTTCCAAAACCATTAAAAAAATGTTACTTTTGAATTGTAGTGTATATCCATTGATTGTCATTATGGAACTAAAACTGAGAAAACGCTGGACAAATATGCTGCACTTATTAATTCATTTTTATTAGTATTTATTAAGTTTTGTTGTTTTTATCTGTGTTATTTTAAATGTATATAATATGGTATATTAGTAAAAAATAATTTTAAAAAACATTTTAAGTTCTGACTTGTAAAACACTATCCTCCGGTTTCACAGACATGGCTTAAGGCTAGTCCCAGATTAAAATGCATGTTTGAGCTGTCTCAACTGAAAATATCTTGCTCTGACATATCTTAAAAAATGTCAGTTCCATTGTTCTGTCTCAAGATGCACACATGTAACGTTTTCTTCTAAGGCATTTGTATAAAAGCTGCTTAAATATCTTAATTTAACTAAGGCCTAGTCCTGGCTTAAGCTAAGCCCCGTCTGTGAAACCGGGCCTATATGCTTCATTTTATTTCAATTAATAGTGGAATACAAACATAATGTATTATTAATATTAAACTACGAAGTTGCTATGACAATCAGCATGCATCTTGTATTCTAGTCACCATATGAAAAGAAGTTTTTGTTCCCCTGTCAACACCCTGTTGTGCTCTCGTCTCTTTCTCTCAGGGAGTCACAGCAGTGGCTCCACACGCAGTGACGGAGAGAAGAGAAGGGGCAATAAAAGCGTATCTGGCAGTACGGCAGGCGGTAGCGTACGTGACGATAAATCTCCCGGTGGGGGCGGGGCTGACTCGCGTTCCGGCAGTGGCAGCGAATCAGATTACTCTGTTCGCAGCAGCCTGAGACGAGACCACGGCTCAGCCACGCCCAGCGAACACAGTCGCTCCAGTCAGCGCTCGAGCCAGCGCTCGCATCATCGCGTTCCTCCACCTGCTCATCTCGCCCCATATCCGCCTGGAATCCCCATTCCTTACAACCCAATGATGGTGATGATGGTGCCTCAACATCCACACCCACACCTAGCACTTGGAGCCCCGCACCCACAAACGCCTACTTTGCCGCCCCACCCTGGCTTGCTGCCCTCTGGCACCCCTGGTGGGCCTCCAGGAGCTCCACCGACCCGAGACCTGGGCTCCGTCCCGCCTGAGCTGACAGCCTCTAGGCAGTCTTTCCACTTGGCTATGGGCAACCCCAGTGAGTTTTTTGTGGATGTGATGTAATGAAGGATGTAGCCGTCGATGTACAGGTGAAGGAGTGAATGCAGTGAGGTTTGTAGTCACATGATAACTGTGAGTTCCACTCTGTGACTGACAGAGATGTAGTTTACTGTATCAGTGCAGCTCTTTAGAGTTAGTGTTTGTCCTTGACGGTAGGAACAGGGTTCACGGAAGGGTAGGGAGTCTTGCGTAGCACGGACTTCAACATCTATTTTGTCTTTGTGGTATTAACCACAACAGGGTCTGGCCTTCTTAAATGACTGAAAAAAATTGGCGTATTTTTCAGAGTCCTGTTATTTTCCTTAAATGTTTCCACAAATTTCTCGAAGGCCTTTGATAAGGATCTCGTGATTTTCCAGAAACCATTTCTAAAAGCAAATTCAATTCGCTTTACACACCTTTTAAATGACCAACATGATATTCACTAGAATTATAACTTTAATTTTAAGTAAACCATTCTATAAAAAAAAAAGTATGGACGCTTGTTTCAGTCACGGGATAAAAACATAAAAAGGCAATTGCAAATTTTATCTAAAAATTTAGACTTTTTTTCTTGCAGTTCTGAGAAAAAAGAGAGAATTGTGAGATATAAACTGAGAATCGAGAGATAGAAACTCGCAATTCTGAGAAGAAAAGTCTGAATTGTGAGATATAAACTCCCAATTGCGAGGGGAAAAAAAGTTGAAATTGTGCGATTAAAAATGACCTTTTTTATTTTTTAATAATTAGGACTTAAAAAAAAAAAAAAAACTGCGAGATGCAACCTCAGAATTCAGAGAATTACAGGATATAACCTCGGAATTGTGAGTCAGTCAGGATTCTGTTTATATTTTACAACTCCGATTAAGGGGGAAAAATATGAATTGTGAGATAAAAAGTCCAAATTAACTTCGGGCTTCCATAATAAAATGCATGCCTCCAAAAACCTTTAAAAGGATTTAAATGTTTGCAACGATCGATCTGGTGTATTATGTCTCTTAAGTATTGCTTTAAAGTCTACCAAGGAATTCTGAAAGCTTTTCTCTCATGTACTTATATACTGTACACTTTAAAAATTGCCTTTGTAAACTCTTTGTACAGCTGAATGGAGCCAGGGTTCATGGAAACAAATATTTGATTGTCAATTTCTGAGATTAAGAACTCTTTTGATTCCTGGTGTTAGAAAGCAATCCCTTCTAAATAGGCAGACTATAAAATGATTGTACTAAAACGGTACATGCAGAGGAAGTTTTAACCCCATAAAGGTACTTTCTGGGTAGAATGGGTTGTTTATTCTATTTTCTACTCCAGAGCTTCCTTTTTTTTTTTACTCTTTGTATGACTCATAATCATAGCACCTTTTTATATGAGTTTATAGATATACAGGTACAAGTATACAGGTGCTACATAAAGACTGAGTCTCAATGGAATACCATGTTGAAGTGTTACATTTTGAATATCATCAGATGCTGTCACTTTTGCATGTCTTCACTCCAAATAAATTTGATAGAATTAACTCTGAAACAAGTCATTTTTTCTCTCTGAGAATTGTTAATTTTTCGATGTCTTTGTGTTTTAGTTTCAATCTTGATCTTATGTACAAGGAATAGTATTTATATGCATCACTACTGTATCAATGTTTTATAGCATTAGACATGGAAACACCCTAGGTTGTTGAATTTTAATGTAAAAGAACAAAATTTAGGTTTTTATTTCTGCAAAATGTTTTCTTCCAGTGCAGCTCTTAAATCTTTTTCTCAAACTGTCATTTTGGGATCATCTACAACACATGCCAGAATCAATGGCATTGTGAGTTCAATGACGTCAAATGTGGTGTGATTCATTAAGGTGCATTTTTTTACATTTATTGCAAATGAAACTTAAGAATTTACTAGTGTGATTTTTCACTTTTGCAGTTTGACAGGCTTTGTCATAAACTGCCATGGGAAAAAAAAAATTTTTGTTCCCATTTTGTTCTCAGCTTGAAAAAAAAAGCTACATTTTAATTTTGTATTTAACTTAAAAAAAAATTAAGCAGCATGCAGATTTGGAACAACATGAGGGTAAGTAAATAATCTTCTGAATTAGCATTTTTGATATTTCTCTGTGTTGTCTTGCTCTTGGGTCATTGTGTTCAACCGTGGAAATGTTTAATAGCATTTTTGTAATCAAGACTTTGTGTAGGCATGTGCCTACACAGAAAATGATCTACCCAAAAAATAAATTCATTAAAAAATTAATTTAAAGAAATCACTTGAACTGACGTTTTTAAATAAAAAGTTAACTTTTTTCTCAAAAAGTAACCTTAACTTAAATATTAATAAGAATTATTACTACATGTATCAATTATTTTAAACTATTATCTATTAGGTATTTTAATTTAATTATTTTAATTTATTTTATGTAAGTTATATATTTAAGATTATTTACTACATAGGCCTATACAAATGTTTCAATTAATTTATAATTTATTTTATATTATGGCATGATGTCAATACAGCGAAAATGTAATCACTTCATATATGCAGTTTAATTAATATACATGGAACGGTATATTATTTTACATAATTTAATGCAAAAATATCTTGGTTCAGCTTATATCCATATCGTTTCACTGTGACACACAAAGGAACCTTCAGCCGTATTGTGTCTGAGATCAGCAGCGTTAACGTTACATGACTCTTCCCTTGGCACTAAAGTAAAGGATATGTACTTCCGGTAGTCAGTAGGCTGTGCAGTAGACCACAGCATCTCGTTTAACAGTAGTATACATATTTTTTGCGCTATTTCAAACGTGTTTTGTAGCAGAAGTGTGTGTATAGCGCCACCGTCCACAGGAGGAGGGTCTCTGGTCTGCGGTGGGAAGAGCCACGAGCTGGAGGAGTCGGTCAAGGGCGAAATAAAACGGGTCCTGCGCCATTGTAGGACACTCAGTCCAGAACTCGTTTACCTCTAGCCGGACATTGTTGTCCCGTTGTTTATCAGCATTGTGTGACTTTTTAATTTGTCCTCGATCCTAGGCAAAGGTTGACACTTCCGCTTCACGGGAGATAAACAACTCTCGGCAAGAAAGACAAGAATCTCGGGCTAATCGTAATCATGTTGCTGCGTAAAGTTACTCAAAGTCCTGCGATCTGCAACTCTGTCCTCCGTCTACAACCAGCGATTACAGGGTGAGACTCGCTGTTTTCATTCAGGTCGAGCTTATTATCGTTACCTAAAAAAACTAAAGTAAAATCGAATATACTGAAGCTAAAATAACTTGAAATTGATTTTTTTCTGACTTTCTCTCCTTTATCAGAGCGCAACGCCAAACTGGAGCTATTGTAGCAGTGCAAAATGCACGTTTTTACGCGAGCCAGGCCGCAGAGGTGAGACCTATGAATGTGCATCAATATAATGTATTCATTTTCAAACATAGGTTATGTCACAGAGTCAGTTCAAGTACTTTGTGACCAGAACTGACACAACAGATCATGCTGTAGCCAATCCGGTCATGCCCTGTGGAGAAAAAAAACAGGTGCTTGTCCTCGGACACCCATTAATATAAATCTGGAGTAAAGTTCACATGACACACAGGAGCTTGGCAGTAGGTGTTTTGCCATGTGGTCTTACGTGTTACGTAAATATTGTGGTTGACCTACACGGAAATTAGATGCTCTGTGTCAGAATAAATATTTAGAGATAGTAAGGAAAATATAAAATGTTATTATGGTTGATTCATTATCACGCTGTCTTGTGGGTTATGTATGGGGATGTTGTTTGTGTGTGGGAGGGAAGGTTTATAAGGGCGGGTTACATGATCCTTGTCATTGCTCTTTGCTCTACCTGGCGTCCTTTTTTGTGCCAATGTCAAGCCATGGAAAGTTTTACAGTATGTCACTTTGTCACATTGTACTTGAACCCACCAAACTGGAAAGGGTTTTCAGCAGAAGGGCTTAGAAAGCACTGGCTATACCAAATGCAAAAGTGAAAACATTCATTCAGCATTCGTCTAGTTTAATTATTTTAGAATTACTTTCATTTAAACCAACAAAATAAGTCATAAGCAATATTAGCATAATGGATATTCTGTACTGAGAAAATAAGAATACTGTAGATTTCTGTGTGGTTTTGTTGCATGCATATAAACAAACCAATAACTTTCTGTTGTTATTTTTACCAAGGCTGTTCTGGACAAGAATGTAGTTGGCAGTGACGCCACCGTGACAGCTGAGAAGGTTGATAAGGCGGCCAATGTGGTACGTGAGTTTATGTGCTGGATTCAGACACATTGTGCATTGATTTGAGAGGCAAATCTTATGATAACTACAAATGCTACTTTTCATTCTGAGATATTTTCAGAAGAGTTATTTTAACACTTATCTTAAAGGGGTCATATGATGCTATTTTAAAGATAATTATTTGGTGTATTTGGTGTAACAGAATATGTTGACATGCTTTAATGTTAAATGCAACACACTTATTGATCTTTTATAATGTAGAGACAGTATTGTTATTTTACTATAAGAGACTCATAACTTTTTCCCCTCAGGAGTCAAAGTCCTTTGCTGTGAACATTTTCAAAGGGCAAATCAGCACTTCTCAGGTGTTCCCCTTTCCGTCAGGTGACTCCCAAAAAAAATTTCCCCCTGTGCTAAAGTATGTTTTAGATGCATTGCTTTGATATGGTCCAGTGTTATTTTGTGGTCATCAGATATTATATTTTAAAAACCGGAAAATGTTGATTTTAGTCTGATTTTTGTTTTTAAATGTTATAGTATTAGGTTTTGTTGTAGTGTTGTTACTCATTATACTCACACTTCAGTGTTGCTCAGTGTGTGTTTACTGTATTTATGCCCTGAATATTTTTACATTCATCGATGTAGTGCTCAATGAAGAGCAGTCACAGTTTCTCAAGGAGTTGGTTGGGCCATGCAGTAAGTTTTTTGAGGTAAGTTTAATGCACCTACACTTCTGTTTTAGAATAAATCATTTTCTTTTATAGACTGATTTCCTTAAATACTTGAACAGTCATTCTACATATTATTGAAAATTCAAACAATGGACAAATGTGAGAAAATTAAGCTCAAAATTAAATCTTGAGGAAGTGTCCCATAAGAGGACAAAACAATATTGATACAATCTACCTTTACGCTAAAGATGTTTAAAATAAAATGTTAAAACTGTAGCTCGCATGATACTGAGAAATGCGTAGGCAGTTGACATGCTTTGCGTCCATTATAGTAACTTTTAGACTTTTTCATTTTCTTTGCAATGTGCCTATGTGTCTTTCAAGGAAGTGAATGACCCCATGAAGAATGATGCTCTGGAGAAAGTGGAGGAGCGCACAATGGAAGGCCTAAAGGAGATGGGAGCTTTTGGTCTTCAGGTGCCTGCAGATCTTGGTGGCGTTGGCCTCACCAACACACAGGTAAGACCACTGATCCATTCTCATTTTTCTTTTATTTGGGTAGGAGGTAGAGATATAAACAAATAGAAATCTAGAGATGCACATTAAGTTTATACATGTACCTGCTGTGTTTACAGTACGCCAGGCTGGTGGAGATTGTCGGGATGCATGATCTGGGTGTGGGCATCACTCTTGGTGCCCATCAGTCCATTGGCTTCAAAGGCATCCTGCTTTTTGGTAACCCCCAGCAGAAAGAGAAGTACCTTCCGAAGCTGGCCACTGGTGAGTGAGTGAAGAGCACACACAACAACTGCTGCAGTGTTTAGCTGTGTGACTTAAACTTAACATATAATTTATTAATAACCATAATATTTGTGCATATTTTTAATGCGTTCTTATACTGTCAGTTGCCTATTTTAATAAGTTTGAATTTATTTATGAGTGTTTAATCCTGCATTATAAAAAGATACATTTACTTTACAAATTTACAAATGGAATGGCAGTCATGATTGTGAAAAATTGTCTAACGATTAATTATTGTACACATAACTGCAAACTATGATTTAAAAAGTAATTTGAATACACTTCATAAAATGCATTTATGTTTTAACAAATAATGCACAATAATATGACAAATCATTTTGAATTATTTTAATTAAAATAATAATTTTTTGAATGTTAAAATATTTACAAATGTTTAAAATATATCCGATTATCTTTTGACTGAGTTCACTGTCAATTCACGCCAAACCGACTATTATATTAACATGAAAACGAATGCAAACTAGACTAAACTTAATGAAGTGCACAGTAACTACACTTTTCACAAATATTAAATTATTATGACCAAACATTTAAGATTAGCAGACCAAATCTAAAAATTGTAAGAATCTGACATTGAAAACCCCATAATGGGTGACAACTCATAAAGGGATAGTTCAGGATGGTTCACCCCAAAATAAAAATTCTGTCATCATTTACTCACCCTCGGGTTGTTCTAAATCATGTGATATACGAGTTTCTTCTGTTGAACATGAAAGAAGATAGTTTTAAGACTGTGGGTAACCAAACAATTGCTGGTCCCCAATGACTTACGTAGTGTGGTTTTACAATGCAAGTCATTGGGGACCAGAAACTGTTTACCCACATTCTTTAAAATATCTTCTTTTGTGTTCAGCAGAAGAAAGAAATTCATACAGGTTTGGAACAATTTGACGGTAAGTAGATGATGCCAGAATTTTCATTCTTTGGTAAACTATCCCTTTAATATAGTCTATGTTTGTTAAATAATAACTCTGTCTTGTGTGTTTCTGGTAGGAGAGCACGTTGCTGCATTCTGTCTTACTGAACCAGCAAGTGGTTCTGATGCAGCCTCCATTAAAACCAGTGCAGTTCGTTCCCTCTGCGGCCAGTACTACACCATGAATGGAAGCAAGATCTGGATCAGGTGTGTGTGATCTTACTCTTAACAAATACACACAAACACCCACACGTTGGGTGGCAAGGATGTTCACCTATTTTGCGGCCACTAGGGGGCATCATGAATAAACATATCACAGGCTGGTCCATGTCCACTTGGATTATGCCATATTACTATTAATTGGCTCTCTCAGCTGTACAGTCATTCAAAACAGTGTTTCTGGTCAGTGAGCCGATTGTGTTCTTGTGGGGGGTTTTGTTATCTGTATCTTTCATGTGTTTTCCTCACTGAAGTCTAGTAACAACCAGAGAACTTACACATTGCATTTTGGCAACTCATAAATGCATATGAGTAACTAAATATACTAAGTTTAGTAGTGTGAAGAACTGTTGTACTTAGTGGAGCTTAGCATTTTGTTTTTTATTGCTCATACTGAAGGCTAGGGGGATTTTCTAAACCCCTGACATTAAGTATTAAACTTTGCCACACTTGCCTTTATACAATCAAACCGTGCAGCTTGATGAGGTGAGGTGTTAGAATTTAATGAAAATAAGTTTATCATACAAGAAGTGCGTTTTCATGGCAGCTGTTTAGTGATTCTTTAGTGATTGTCAAACATGACTGAATGAATTCAAGGTGCACTTTTTAATTATGCAAAATGTTTTGGGTTTCTTCTCACGATATTCTTAGCACCATATGACAGCATCGAGGACCTTTGCAAAAATAAAAAATGTACAGACTTTTATGTGTGCACGAGAAACCATTAAACTTAGCATATATGACAATGCACACTGAGCCACCTATTGTGACATCAGCCCATTTCACGGTGTGGTTTCATGGCCGCCACAGAATATGCTTTAAAGAGACCTTAGGCCTTGAAATATGACATACTCCCCTAATGAAAGCTACGTTTTGAACACTTTTTAAAACATTTTTTTTATAACAATACCAGTCTTTTTTATAGACCCTTGAACTTGTCAAATAGGACAATGCACATGGCTGTATTATGCCATCAGCCCATTTCGTGTCATGGTTTTTCTGCTGCGGCAGAGGATGTGCTAAATTGGACATTAGGTCTTGATATTAGAGGTACTACCGTAAGAAAAGCCTAATTTTGAGCAGGTAGATCTCTATTAATTCATGTGTGTCCATGCTCTCACTTTATTCATAGTAAGATGCCTGTGATGCACAAAGGAAATATGTTATATAAAAATAGAAATTGTAACGCATAAGCATGCGAATAATTCCCATGTGCATGCGAATAGTTTCTTGAGGGCACAAAAAAGTTTTTTATGTTCATGCAAAAATCACTTAGAGAAAATCAATGTAAAAAAACCCCTCAGAAAATAAAAATATTTACAGATGACTATAATATATACCAAATATAAAGCTGAAAATAGTGCTGTATGAAACATTTATGTTAAATATGGTCCGAAAATCTACTGAGAAGTTTGGAAAAGTATGGAATTTTGAAATGGAAAATGTGTAGGAACCCTGGCTACTTTTCTAATTAATATGAAATATAATTTTTGCCTCATGGATGTTAAAATGAGCAAAAAAATCCCATAGATTTATAATGGAGTAGGAGACCAGCATATTATAGAGACTTGGGATATAGCTGGCAAGAAACTTCCAGAACACTTTAGAAAAACACTATAAACAACTGAGAATACCTTAGCAACTGCATGACAACAAATTTAACCCTCTGGTGCTCAGAAAGTTTTTAATTTTTAAAAATCACAGTTTCATCGGAATGGTATGAAACTTGGTGACTTGTATGGCATTTGGAATGTGAACACACAAAAAATGTTAGGGCATGATTCGAGCAGGCTAAGTGGTCGTAAAAAAAAGTCATACTTGTGGTTTTTAATAACCAACCATAAGAAATGAATGGGAAATCGACAATTTTTGTGTGTACAATCTACAAATCTGCCACAATGCAGAAAAAAGTACGCAGCAATGACGGGGTGAAACTAAAACATCAAGAGTGCAAAACCAACACATCCACTCACACACATGCGTAAACACACACACACCCCCCCTATGAACTGGTGTGACTGTAACACAGCAAATATGTAAAATAAAAGCAATAATTCAACTACAATGCAGTAAAAAAGTGGACAGCAAGGAAGGGGTTACACTCTAAAACATCAAAACAGACACATCCACTCACACGCGCGCACACACACACACACACACACACACACACACAATTATACACACTCAAATGAATTGGTATGGCTATAACCATATAGCCAAAACGAGTCAGAAAACTGAAATAAGAGGTTGAAATCAGATCAGACCCAGAAGGATTAAGCTCTGATAAAACATTCCTATTCATTTTTGTTACATTTTTATAGAATTTTAATGTTTTGTGTAACAAAATGCTTTCTCTGTGTTCAGGTTTGACTATAGTAATAATAATTCAAAAACTGACGCTTCAAATCAACATTTCAAACCCAATAAAATCTAAACCTTTACAAAAAAGTTGTCTTTGAGAATGTCTAAATATATATCCAAATCTACAACTTAATAAAAATAAGTATTTATGTCTAAAATCAACTAGAGAATTTATAGGCCTTATATAGTTTAAGTTCAGGTAAATGAGCTGTTTGTGTGCAAAATAGAACTGAATGATTCTGGAGAAAAAACATTAGACAACTAAACACACAAGATGTACTTGTTCCATTACTGGATGAATCAGCATTCTTGAACGAATCTCTTGTATGATTCAAAGACAAATAAATTTTAAGGCCGGGACACACCAAGCCGACAGTCGGCCAACGTCGGGCCGATGGCGAGCGACGGTCAGGCTAGTTTGTTTGGTGTGTTCCACTTGTCGGGGCTCACGTCGGCGGCAGTTTGCCCGATTCAACATGTTGAATCGGCGTTAGGTGCCGTCGGCGAGAGTGAGAGCTCTGATTGGATGTTCAGTTTAGCGAAGGAGTCAGTTCCCGAGAATTGAAGCGAAATTGATGAAAACAAGCACTTAAATGAAGGCGGTTCAGACAGAAGGCTGTTTAAATGTTACGTGAATACCTAATACGTGAATGTTTTCATAACAAAATGAGCGGCTTAAAATAATTAAAGTTATGAACGTTACTGATATTCAAAATGGTAAGCAAGCGCTGCTTTGTTTACGTTTCGTATATCTGCGTTTATCTCGTATATCTTTGTTTCGGTTTCTCCTTTTGAATGACAAATATATACTACGTTTCGTATATCTGCGTTTATCTCGTATATCTTTGTTTTGGTTTCTCCTTTTGAATGACGAGTATACTATTGATAGCTGCTGATATAGACAGTTAATTACTCTCACGCATGCGCAGAACACACGTGTTAGTTTGCCGTCGGCTGTAGTCTGTGCGTGTGTTCGAGTGCAGCTTTTTGGTCCAACGCTGCCGACACGAGGCGACAACACCGTCGGCTTTTGTCGCCGCTAGTTCTTTGAAGTCGGCTTGGTGTGTCCCGGCCTTTAAGTTTTATGCCGATGCACTGAGCGAATCAGTGAATCTTCCCATCCCTACTTTTTTGTAAGATGGCTGGTGTTTGAATCGTGTTTGCGATCTTTAACGATCTATTAAATTTAAGTGCTTTGTCATGTTGGTGGTGACACATCTCTTGCAACATGTTTAGCTGTCACAGATATTATACTTAGCTTTTTTGGCTTCTGATTGCTAATGTAGCCAAACTTTGGAGCGCTTAGATTAGCGAGCAAGGTCCTGGCAGTTCGCTAGGTCTGGTCCTCACAGATGAAGAAAAAAAAAAGCGCATAGGAATCGATAGGCGGAATCGAAATTTTAATTTGACAAGTATCCGATTCCTGACCTCAAGTATCTGATTCTGGAATCGGAATCGATTTTCGATTCCCAACCCTAGTAACAGGTAGTTCCTTCTCTATCTTTCTATCCACAAGCGGGTCCTTGGCCTGAAAACGGTTGAAGACTCCATCATATTACATTATTAATAATAATCAAGTTCTTTGCCTCCTTTCTCTTAGTAATGGAGGGATTGCTGAGATCTTCACTGTGTTTGCAAAGACCAAAGACTCCGATGAAAAGACCGGAGAGATGAAGGACAAAATTACAGCATTTATTGTGGAGAGGAGCTTCGAGCTTCGCACACAGTTAGTGCTTGTTTTGTCTCCTTTCTGATCAGGAATCTTTTGAGTTGAAATTTTCGCTGACCATTTCCCCTGTCTGTCATCATCTTTCTTGATTGTCTCTTTATCTGTTGCTCTTTTTAAATTCACTTTTTCTCTCAGTGGTCCTCCTGAGAAAAAGATGGGCATTAAAGCATCCAACACAGCAGAAGTGTATTTTGAGAATCTGTCATCAATTGTCTCTTTATCTGTTGCTCTTTTTAAATTCACTTTTTCTCTCAGTGGTCCTCCTGAGCCTCCTGAGAGCATTAAAGCATCCAACACAGCAGAAGTGTATTTTGAGAACGTGCGTGTCCCTGCAGAGTGTGTGCTGGGAGATGTTGGAGGTGGATTCAAAGTGGCCATGAACATCCTCAACAATGGCCGCTTCGGCATGGCCGCTGCCCTCTCTGGCACCATGAAGGGTGTCATCGCTAAAGCGGTGCGTATGTGTGCTGTAGTGCGCGTTATCAGATGTTTGTTCTGTTTGCCTCTTTGAGTGTGTAATGCTGAACAAAGTTTTTCTCGCTTTCTTTTTCGATTCCTCTTCTCGTATTTAGTTTGTCTAGCATGCTGTTTTGTTAGGCCACATCCTCCCACCCGCCGACACCCCTATCATCCTCACTTCCTCTGCTTAATATGCAGGGAAATTCCTCCGCATGCATTGCACTGTCCCCGTGCTGCGTGGCATCTAAGCTCGTATTGGCACATGCCTCACCATAATTTTCCCGCGTATTTTTCTCTCGCTGCTCATCATGGTTGACTGATTTCTTAAAAGCTGTGAAAGTTACGAGTTCTTGCGCAACTGATGAAATACAGCTTGAAGGCACTGTAAGTCGTTGTAAAAGCGTCTGCCAAATACAGAAAAACAAATTAAATTTCTGCTGAAATGAAAGCAGTTCTTAAATGTGCAAATTTTTGGTTGCTAAAAATAAATCAAAATGTACTGAAACAGGATGCTTGTGCACTTATAGCAATATGCTCTAAGTGATTGTGGGCTACAGCAGGGGGAGGAGGAGATTTCTCAACATCCTCGGTGCTTGCTCTTACCGCAGGCATCTGTGTTTGTCTTTGTGTTTGTGTATCCGTCTCAGACCAGGAACTTTTGAAAGCGGAAACTAAGCGTAGACCTTATTCACTGCAGTACACTTGCCCTGTGGGTCTTCAGTTACTGGTTTGTTTGAAGGTTAGATTGAACATGTCAAGTCATAAAAAGAAAGCATGAATTTGGGCATGCATATGCTGAAAACCGTACCGTGATGTAATTTGATATATATGTCCTTTCACATATTTGTATACAGAATTTTTAAACCTGCCAAATGAAAATTCCAGTCAGGTTTATGTCTCATCGGTGCATTTAGGTGTATTTCATTACTGCAATAATTCCAGTTAATTTTTTGATGAAGTTGAATATATGAGCATTTTTTGCATGTGCTGTTTCAGCAAAATCTTTTTTTCAAGCTATTATTTTTACAAAATAACCTCACTTTTTATTTTGAGAACTCTGATTTCACCAGTTAGCTAAATAGTCTCTATATTTCTTCTTCTTTTTTTTTTCCCTCTCTTCTCTCACAGGTTGACCATGCTGCTAGCCGGACTCAGTTTGGCAACAAGATTCACAACTATGGTGCCATTCAGGAAAAGATGGCCAGAATGGCAATGCTTCAGTATGTGACAGAGGTGAGCTTACCTACTGCTTTCACATCTTGACTTTCCCCTCAAGGAACAAGGAAATTTGAGAGTCAAACACTGCCTACTAACTGTATGTCATCTATTTATTGAGTCAAGTAAATACTGCTTTTGTTTGATCCTATAGATTAAGCAAATTTACACAGTTCAAATGCGAAGCATCTGTAATGGGCAGTGTGCTTTTTATGGACTTTGCAGATATCAGCGTTTTAGCTGTGTACACTTGCAGAGCTCAGTTCATGAATTTCTTACTTCCACATGACTTAGAGGAAGTGGAATCTTCCCCCTAATTTCTGAGTGATTTGAGTGGGTCACGTGTGGTTAAAGTCTAAAAATACAGTCTATTTATCATCTGTTGTGTTTCCATGTCTGTTTTCCATTTTGGAGTTGTTTGTTCTGATTAGTGTGTTCTTCTTTTTTTCCCTTCTTTCATCTTTTCTCCATGGACTTAGTCCATGGCTTACATGGTTAGTGGGAACATGGACAGCGGAGCCACAGAGTTCCAGATTGAAGCGGCCATTAGTAAAATCTTTGCTTCTGTAAGTGTTTAACATATTGTATATCCCAGTTGTGCTAGTTTTTAATCCCACATACATATTTGGGAATATTTTCGAATATTTTTATGAAATGAATGAATGAATGAGGCATTTATATAGCACTATATTGTGTATTGCTGTACACCCAAAGCGCTTTACAATCATATGGGGGGATCTCTCCTGATGTGATGTTTAAAGAATATATTGCAAATTCACCATATCGCTGGGTTTTCCTTTAGGAAGCAGCTTGGTTGGTGACAGATGAATGCATTCAAGTTATGGGTGGAATGGGATTCATGAAGGTCAGTGTGTGTGTGTTGTTTGTGTTGTGACTGGATTTTTAAAATGTATTTTGTGATACTTAAGTCAAATTTATTTGTATTGACCTTTTCACAATACACATTGTTTCAAAGCATCTTTACAGAAAGTCATACTGTTATATCCATAATGTAAATTTTCTGAAAATTAATCACCCTCAGGCTGTCTAAGATGTGTGTTTTTTTTTTTTTTTTGTTCATCTGAACAGATTTGGATAAATTTAGCATTACAACACTTGCTCACCAATGGATCCTCAGCAGTGAATGGGTGCCATCAGAATTAGAGTCCAAACAGCTGATAAAAACATCACAATAATCCACAATCCACATAATTTCAGTTAAATTCATGTCTGGTGAAGGGTTTGTAATAAACAAATCCATCATTAAGAAGTTTTTTTAGCTTTTTTGGCTTCTGATTGCTAATGTAGCCAAACTTTGGAGCGCTTAGATTAGCGAGCAAGGTCCTGGCAGTTCGCTAGGTCTGGTCCTCACAGATGAAGAAAAAAAAAAGCGCATAGGAATCGATAGGCGGAATCGAAATTTTAATTTGACAAGTATCCGATTCCTGACCTCAAGTATCTGATTCTGGAATCGGAATCGATTTTCGATTCCCAACCCTAGTAACAGGTAGTTCCTTCTCTATCTTTCTATCCACAAGCGGGTCCTTGGCCTGAAAACGGTTGAAGACTCCATCATATTACATTATTAATAATAATCAAGTTCTTTGCCTCCTTTCTCTTAGTAATGGAGGGATTGCTGAGATCTTCACTGTGTTTGCAAAGACTCCCATGAAGGATGAAAAGACCGGAGAGATGAAGGACAAAATTACAGCATTTATTGTGGAGAGGAGCTTCGGAGGAGTCACACAGTTAGTGCTTGTTTTGTCTCCTTTCTGATCAGGAATCTTTTGAGTTGAAATTTTCGCTGACCATTTCCCCTGTCTGTCATCATCTTTCTTGATTGTCTCTTTATCTGTTGCTCTTTTTAAATTCACTTTTTCTCTCAGTGGTCCTCCTGAGAAAAAGATGGGCATTAAAGCATCCAACACAGCAGAAGTGTATTTTGAGAACGTGCGTGTCCCTGCAGAGTGTGTGCTGGGAGATGTTGGAGGTGGATTCAAAGTGGCCATGAACATCCTCAACAATGGCCGCTTCGGCATGGCCGCTGCCCTCTCTGGCACCATGAAGGGTGTCATCGCTAAAGCGGTGCGTATGTGTGCTGTAGTGCGCGTTATCAGATGTTTGTTCTGTTTGCCTCTTTGAGTGTGTAATGCTGAACAAAGTTTTTCTCGCTTTCTTTTTCGATTCCTCTTCTCGTATTTAGTTTGTCTAGCATGCTGTTTTGTTAGGCCACATCCTCCCACCCGCCGACACCCCTATCATCCTCACTTCCTCTGCTTAATATGCAGGGAAATTCCTCCGCATGCATTGCACTGTCCCCGTGCTGCGTGGCATCTAAGCTCGTATTGGCACATGCCTCACCATAATTTTCCCGCGTATTTTTCTCTCGCTGCTCATCATGGTTGACTGATTTCTTAAAAGCTGTGAAAGTTACGAGTTCTTGCGCAACTGATGAAATACAGCTTGAAGGCACTGTAAGTCGTTGTAAAAGCGTCTGCCAAATACAGAAAAACAAATTAAATTTCTGCTGAAATGAAAGCAGTTCTTAAATGTGCAAATTTTTGGTTGCTAAAAATAAATCAAAATGTACTGAAACAGGATGCTTGTGCACTTATAGCAATATGCTCTAAGTGATTGTGGGCTACAGCAGGGGGAGGAGGAGATTTCTCAACATCCTCGGTGCTTGCTCTTACCGCAGGCATCTGTGTTTGTCTTTGTGTTTGTGTATCCGTCTCAGACCAGGAACTTTTGAAAGCGGAAACTAAGCGTAGACCTTATTCACTGCAGTACACTTGCCCTGTGGGTCTTCAGTTACTGGTTTGTTTGAAGGTTAGATTGAACATGTCAAGTCATAAAAAGAAAGCATGAATTTGGGCATGCATATGCTGAAAACCGTACCGTGATGTAATTTGATATATATGTCCTTTCACATATTTGTATACAGAATTTTTAAACCTGCCAAATGAAAATTCCAGTCAGGTTTATGTCTCATCGGTGCATTTAGGTGTATTTCATTACTGCAATAATTCCAGTTAATTTTTTGATGAAGTTGAATATATGAGCATTTTTTGCATGTGCTGTTTCAGCAAAATCTTTTTTTCAAGCTATTATTTTTACAAAATAACCTCACTTTTTATTTTGAGAACTCTGATTTCACCAGTTAGCTAAATAGTCTCTATATTTCTTCTTCTTTTTTTTTTCCCTCTCTTCTCTCACAGGTTGACCATGCTGCTAGCCGGACTCAGTTTGGCAACAAGATTCACAACTATGGTGCCATTCAGGAAAAGATGGCCAGAATGGCAATGCTTCAGTATGTGACAGAGGTGAGCTTACCTACTGCTTTCACATCTTGACTTTCCCCTCAAGGAACAAGGAAATTTGAGAGTCAAACACTGCCTACTAACTGTATGTCATCTATTTATTGAGTCAAGTAAATACTGCTTTTGTTTGATCCTATAGATTAAGCAAATTTACACAGTTCAAATGCGAAGCATCTGTAATGGGCAGTGTGCTTTTTATGGACTTTGCAGATATCAGCGTTTTAGCTGTGTACACTTGCAGAGCTCAGTTCATGAATTTCTTACTTCCACATGACTTAGAGGAAGTGGAATCTTCCCCCTAATTTCTGAGTGATTTGAGTGGGTCACGTGTGGTTAAAGTCTAAAAATACAGTCTATTTATCATCTGTTGTGTTTCCATGTCTGTTTTCCATTTTGGAGTTGTTTGTTCTGATTAGTGTGTTCTTCTTTTTTTCCCTTCTTTCATCTTTTCTCCATGGACTTAGTCCATGGCTTACATGGTTAGTGGGAACATGGACAGCGGAGCCACAGAGTTCCAGATTGAAGCGGCCATTAGTAAAATCTTTGCTTCTGTAAGTGTTTAACATATTGTATATCCCAGTTGTGCTAGTTTTTAATCCCACATACATATTTGGGAATATTTTCGAATATTTTTATGAAATGAATGAATGAATGAGGCATTTATATAGCACTATATTGTGTATTGCTGTACACCCAAAGCGCTTTACAATCATATGGGGGGATCTCTCCTGATGTGATGTTTAAAGAATATATTGCAAATTCACCATATCGCTGGGTTTTCCTTTAGGAAGCAGCTTGGTTGGTGACAGATGAATGCATTCAAGTTATGGGTGGAATGGGATTCATGAAGGTCAGTGTGTGTGTGTTGTTTGTGTTGTGACTGGATTTTTAAAATGTATTTTGTGATACTTAAGTCAAATTTATTTGTATTGACCTTTTCACAATACACATTGTTTCAAAGCATCTTTACAGAAAGTCATACTGTTATATCCATAATGTAAATTTTCTGAAAATTAATCACCCTCAGGCTGTCTAAGATGTGTGTTTTTTTTTTTTTTTTGTTCATCTGAACAGATTTGGATAAATTTAGCATTACAACACTTGCTCACCAATGGATCCTCAGCAGTGAATGGGTGCCATCAGAATTAGAGTCCAAACAGCTGATAAAAACATCACAATAATCCACAATCCACATAATTTCAGTTAAATTCATGTCTGGTGAAGGGTTTGTAATAAACAAATCCATCATTAAGAAGTTTTTAACTTGAAACTTGTTTTTCAGCTAAGTCCACTATCCATAAAGTTGCTTTCTCTGGTGAAAAAGTTGTCTTGTCTGAATCAGGAGAGAAATATGCACAGATCAAGCACCATTTATAAGCTAAAGCAGTCCAAAACATTTCTAAACAAATATGTCTGGATTTTGATGTGAGAGGACAACAGGATTATGGGTTATTTACTCCTATTTTGGCCAGAAGTGATGGTTTTAAGAGAACCACTTTAATGAAGGATTTGTTTCTTACAAACACGCAGCTTCTCACTTCACAAAATATTAATTGCTGGACTGGAGTGGTGTGGATTACTTGTGGATTATTGTGATGTTTTTATCAGCTCTCATTCTGACGGCACCCATTCACTGCAGAGGATTCTTTGGTAAGTAAGTGATGTAATGCAAAATTTGTCCAAATCTGTTCTGAATCTCAAACTCATCAACATCTTAAGAATAAGTAAACCTTCAACAATTCAGACATTTTTGGATGAACTATTCCTTTAATGCTTTAACATACAGCAAGTTTTACGACTGGTTTGCATGATTCTCTGGTTTTAGATCGAGGTATATTGCATTTATTATATGGTGTATTGAATATATCAGCGCCAAAAATAAATATGAGAGATAAATATTAGTTGGTTTTGTACAAAGCTTTTTATTGTCAGCTTTCTCAGAAACCAGACTCTGTCAGGGTGGAAGTCTAATTTTGGCACAATAGCATTGCAATATTATAGTGTCTGCGTTGTGACTCAAAGTGTGAACATTCATAAATGCCTACTCTGTGGGCAATCACCCCCTCAAGGCCTAAACGTTTTGTCCCAGGGTGGTGGAAAAACTGGAGGTGTCTTGCAAAGGAAGACCTCTGCAACAATGTGATTGGTTAGCGAGGGGGGGACACGGATGTGCTAACCTTTCACGCCGCAACACAAAACCATACGCAGATAAAATTGGCCTTTGCTGAATGTAGGTCATGTCTGCATGTTGACTGTGTGGCTGCGTTGTGTTGTATTGTTTTGTTTTTGTTTTCTCATGTCAGTTGAGATGCCACACATGTGCTGCTGTAAAACTGAAGTAGTTTTCCCAGTCTGAACATGTTGCGTATGCAAAATGTGCAGATGCAGCCTCTAGCCACTGATCAAGATGAGCTGTTTCTAGAGAAGAGTTTCATCCGTTCCTCTGAATCGGCCTCTTTTGTGGGCTACTGATCAGTTAGATTAAAACAACAAGTCTCTCAGATCCACTTGTTTTTATACTATATACAGGGGTGCACATAATTTTTTCAGCCTGGTTCTCATAAGAGAACCTGGAGATTTGGTTTAGTCCTCACACTGCACATAGTGTGACCCATTAAATATAACTATAAAAAAACATTAATAATAGTGATGATAATATTATTGCACTTATTTTAGTTTTTTTTGTAATAAAATAATAAAGTGTGATAATACTATTATATTTTAAAATAAAATGATTATTGATTGGTACTGTATATATAGTGTGTGTGTGTGCCGTAACTTTATTTCCATCATGAGGATTTTTGAAAATGACTTCCATCATGTTCTCATGTATTTCCTATTTAAACTGAACTAAAAGAATGAATTGATTATTTTTGTGGCACTTTGACATCACTCTCTGTACAACATGTTATTGATGCAGGATGCTGGTGTGGAAAGGGTATTGAGGGACCTGCGAATCTTCAGAATCTTTGAGGGTACCAATGACATCCTGCGACTGTTCGTAGCGCTCAACGGCTTCCAGGTAAAAGGGGAAAACACTGCTGAGAACATAACTGCCTGCCTTACAGCTTCCTGTTCTGCAAAACCGCCTAAATTAAATAATAAAAAATAATTTTATGGTAAACTTTTAAAAAAATTAAATAAATTTGTACTTCTTTATATATATACTTAACCAAATTTAAGACTGGTAGTATATCATGGTTCCCACAAGAATATAAGGCAGCAAAAATTTTTTCAACTTTGATTTAAAAAGAAAAAAAAATAATTCTTGAACTAAATCAGCATATTAGAATGATTTCTAAAGGATCATTTGACAATGAAGCCTGGAGTAATGGCTGCTGAAAATTTACATTTGTCATCACAGGAATAAATACATTTTTAAAATACATATAAAATATATATAATATATAAAATATATAAAAAA
>NW_015538065.1:1135336-1142099 GCF_001515605.1 Sinocyclocheilus anshuiensis
GCTGGTGTGGAAAGGGTATTGAGGGACCTGCGAATCTTCAGAATCTTTGAGGGTACCAATGACATCCTGCGACTGTTCGTAGCGCTCAACGGCTTCCAGGTAAAAGGGGAAAACACTGCTGAGAACATAACTGCCTGCCTTACAGCTTCCTGTTCTGCAAAACCGCCTAAAGCTCACATCACGTGTGGTTGTTGACATCTGGCACTGCTAAAAATTGGTATTGGAGTTTGCCAATGCACGTGTTTTAATGCAAACACAGTATGTAAATTACATTTTCAAATGTGTGTTCTGTCCGGTAGAATGCAGGCAATCAGCTGAAGAGCTTGCAGAAAGCTCTAAAGAACCCTCTTGGTAATGCTGGGGTGTTGGTGAGTGAAATCACCAAGCGAGCCAAGAGGTTAGACCTTCATATCTCTAAAAACACTTGCAAGACATTTTGTTGTGTTTTGCAGTGTCATGTTCTTTGCATCAACTTGATAAACCTGCAATATGTCTATCCTTATCTCTCCATCTCTGACAGGAAGGCAGGCTTGGGGACAGGACTAACATTGCAAGGAACGGTCCATCCAGAGCTTAACCACAGTGGAGAATTGGTAAATTAAAGCAAAGCCATAGTACTTGGATAACACTGTTCAGCCAATGCTGAATGATATTTACTCAAAATAATACCTTGAAAGGAAACCACCAATAATACCAAAGCCTAAATGAGACGTAGAGATTACAGGCCTAAAATAGTATTTTCTTCCCCTCTTAAAAAGACTGTTAAAGCCATTGAGCAATTTGGAGCTGTTATTGAAGAGCTTCTTCTGAAACATGGAAAGAGAATCATTGGTGAGTGATGTGTTTGCCTTGTGCTGCTACTGATAGATCTTTGTTAGATTATATTATTTGCTTCAGCCTGCATTGGCAGTTTGCCATGGACTTTTTTGTGTTGTGCATGTTAACTCTTCCTGGTTTCAACTTTCTTTCACTTTACATATTTACAGCTAAATACTGTGACAGAAGCTTTTGTCAGGTGTCCATTTGAGCGTATGACTTGAACTTTTCAAGTGATTCTGTACATGTGGCTTTTCAGATGAACAATTTGTTCTGAAGCGAGTTGCAGACTGTGCCATTGATCTGTACGCCATGGTCGTGGTCTTGTCCAGGTAAGTTTTTTTTTTAATGTATTAGTTTGTATACAACATTTACAACTGCTCATGCTAAGGCTTTGTTTAAAATCCATAACCCAAAGTGTGAAACTTTGACACAGTTTGTGCTGCAGACACAAAGGTTACCTCAAATCGTGCAGCTTGTAAAGGAAAGCTGTGCTTAAAAAAAAAATGCAGTTGAGTTACAGTGAATGAGTGATTCAAGCTGAACAGAATATCATAGACACTTTTGGATAGGCGCTGCTAATTTAGGACAGTAAGCTCAGATTTCCTTATGAAAACATACAAATCTGGTTGGTTATTGTTGTTTATGTATTAATGAATGTATTTCCTGTATGCCCATGCATTACTGGAAATAGAGTTCATAATTGTCTAATTAAAGGAGAGATCATTCAGCTCTACTTATGTTTATGTGTGTTTACTCGTCTTGCTTTCTCAGAGCGTCCAGGTCTCTCAGCCAAGGCCACCCTTCTGCTCAGCATGAGAAGATGCTGTGTGAAACCTGGTGTACTGAGGTCAGTGTTTAGTGTCCATGTTTCCTTTTTAAACTTCTCCCCATCTCACCTTTAAGCATTAATCCCTGATTTCTTTCCTTTAGGCCCATGAGAGAGTCATGCAGGACATCAGGTTCCTCGGGTCAGGGACGTCCAAGCAGATCTTCAAGAACTTGCGTGCCATTTCTGCTGCTGTGGTAGAAAACCCATGCATTACTGGAAATAGAGTTGATAATTGTCTAATTAAAGGAGAGATCATTCAGCTCTACTTATGTTTATGTGCGTTTACTCGTCTTGCTTTCTCAGAGCGTCCAGGTCTCTCAGCCAAGGCCACCCTTCTGCTCAGCATGAGAAGATGCTGTGTGAAACCTGGTGTACTGAGGTCAGTGTTTAGTGTCCATGTTTCCTTTTTAAACTTCTCCCCATCTCACCTTTAAGCATTAATCCCTGATTTCTTTCCTTTAGGCCCATGAGAGAGTCATGCAGGACATCAGGTTCCTCGGGTCAGGGACGTCCAAGCAGATCTTCAAGAACTTGCGTGCCATTTCTGCTGCTGTGGTAGAAAACGGAGGAGTGGTATCTCCTCATCCTCTGGGCTTTTAAAGCTCTGCTCTTCCTTTACCCAGACTGTTCAATGCTGCAATCCTTTGTGAGTGGAGGCGGTCACATTGTGTACTTCGACCACAGGAGTGCTTTAATATTTCATAATAAAGTATGTAAATTAATAAATAGGACGTGTAAATGTAGGTGTACATTGAAGAATTGGATTTGTGTTTGTTTATAAATGTAGTTCTTTTGTAGATTTAATCAAGCCTAAATGTAAAAAAAATGTTGATTAATATTAACCAGTAATGAAAACTAATCTGCTTGGAAGAGCACTTTAGACTTGTCAACAAACCTCAGCCCAATATCCGGTCCAGCTGCTAGCATTTTGCAAATGTTTTCAATTTGTCATTGTTGGTCAACATTTTTATTTAGCGGTTTTACATATTGAACCTAAACTTGAGCTGTTCCCATGGTTTTAATGTGAAATGTCTTATCCAGAGTTACCCAAAAGTTTGTTCTCATAACTAAAATAGAAACTCTTTTGAGTTGCATATCATGAACAAGTCGTTTGTCTCGGTTACTTTTTTTTTTTTTTTTTAAATGGGACTTGTGAACTAAACATTATGCTCTTAACATAAATACAAAAGGTCTTTATTACAAATGGGCAATACCACATCAACATCTGCGATTTAGAAATTACACATATCTAATCTATTCTTCTTTCATTTTCGGTGGCATCTCCCAGTAGGCATGTAATTACTTCTAAAGCAAACATACAAAAAACACGTGTTAACAGTATACAGCTGCACCAGCCTGATGTAATTATAAATACTCACTCTGTGTTGCAGTGCTTAACGATATTTGAAATCTCCCAGTATCATACGTTTTGTCCTTTCACCAGGGCATTAGTTTCTGAATGCAGTATATTGTAAAGAGACAGTTTACAGGAAATTGTAAAAGAACATTAGTGACCTTATTAAGCAAGTGTGTCTTGAAAACTCAG
This sequence comes from Sinocyclocheilus anshuiensis, assembly GCF_001515605.1. Classification (NCBI taxonomy): domain Eukaryota; kingdom Metazoa; phylum Chordata; class Actinopteri; order Cypriniformes; family Cyprinidae; genus Sinocyclocheilus; species Sinocyclocheilus anshuiensis. The sequence goes on from NW_015538065.1 coordinate 1,138,531, forward strand.
GATGCTGTGGTTACAAACATTGCGTATCAAATACTACAAATCTTTCAGTGTCGCCAGTTTAACTACACATAAATTACAATTTCATTAAACCTGTTTCACAGTCTTAAGTTTTAATTGGTTTATTTGGATCATTAGCTTATATATATGACTGCAAAATACTGTTAAGTTTTGCCAAAACAAAGGATACTAAAGAAGAGATTTGTACAGCTTTTAGAAAAATAAGAACTCGCATCCTAATTGTTACTTGTTCGCATGACAATAAGTCACCGGTACTATTTACAGTTAATATTCAGTTGACGATGTCTTCAGCAAAAGTCATTCCTGAACACTGTAGCTGCTGCTGTATTTTACTCCAACTTAATGAAGTTACGGCTTGCAGAATAAAAATAACAGTTTTCTAAAAGTCACAACTTTTTCTCAATGAAAAATGTGTTGAACTTAAGATATGCAACAACACATCAGATGGATTGCATAGCGTTTGTCTTGATAAGTAAATATTCCTTTTGAAGAACTCATCATCGGGTCTGTCTCTTACTCCAAAGATGTCACACAGTCGTCTGTGAGATCTCTCTTGATAATAACGTCTCTGAAGTCATTCTCCTCTCCCTGAAATAAACACAGCATGTTAGATTATTTAGAATTCCAGCATGGATTTCATATCATGTACAATTTGGTTGTCAATAATTTTTCAGTATCTTTCGTTTTTCTGACTTCTGAAAGAAACCTGCCTAAAATGGTTTTTTGTGCTGATTTAAGATGGCCTCCCAGCCTGTACAAACTGGTGCTCATCTGGATTAGTTGAGCAAAACCGCTGTAATATCAGTCTGATCAGCATGGTGGTAGATCAGCGAACCAGCGTAGAGAAGACTTTTTTTATTTGTCAGTAGTTGCTCAAGTTTGAAGACATGACAGATGAGAGTCTGTGGTCTTAGGTGTGAAATGCGGCTTTAGCCTTTGATAAAACCACCAAATGATAGAAAGTAGGCACCAGTTCCCTTGAATAAATATTGACACCTTTCTAAATCTTTATCATAGGTCAGTAAGATTTGGGGTCAGTAAGATTTATTATATACCAAAAAAACAACAACTTTTTTTTCCTGCAAAGATGCATTCAATTAAAAGTGACAGTAAAGACTTGTTTACAAAAATATCTTTTTCAAATAATGTATTACGGTTTCCACAAAAACCTTAAGCACGTGTGACACTGAAGACTAGAGTAATGATGCTGTAAATTCAGCTTTGCCATCACAGGAATACATGTATAAAATATATTAAAATAGAAAACTGTTATAATCAATTTTTACTGCTTTTTTAATCACTAAATGCAACCTGGGTAAGACTTTAAAAACATTAAAAATCTTACCGACTCTAAACTTTAGAACTGTAGTTTAGATGGAGTGGGCCAAATGAACGATATACTTTGTTATTTTCTCTTGATGTGGGAATATTTGGCTCCCACACAGACATTTATCACAATATTTATCTTATTGGACGGTAATTGTTCTCTTGAGACCAAGCAAAATAAACAGTATTTAGAATCCAAATATATTTTTACTCTTGCATTATATTATCTTTTAATATCCGGTCAGAAAATGATTAATATTATTATATATCCATATTACTATTATAATATATATATTAATATATCGCATTTGGCCACACCCCCAAACATTTGAAATGACAGAAAATATCCTATTTAAGATACTTTAATGCAGTAGTATATTAACCAAAAATAGCTGAAATTATTTTTTTCAGGACGTATATGAATTTTTACATCTCATAATATTTAAGTTCGAACAATACTGTTCCTGAATAGGCCTGTCGTTAGGCTGCTTGTTTTGACTGAGTTGTGGGGGAATCTTTGGACGAGTCATACAAAAATACGAGCAAACGTGTGAAACAGATGCTTTTCATTTGTAGTGAAGTGGTATAAACACTATTTTTTGCTATTCTTTTTTTGAAAATAAAGGTTCTTAAATAGGTCTCTTTTTTATGAAGAACCATTACAGGGTTTTTCAGTTGTCTGTTTGTCGTGTTTTTTTGTTAGTTTTTTGTCTTTGGAGTATTTTTGCTTCTTTAAATCAGTTCATGGAAGTTAGAGTAGACCAGCGGAATAAATGTCTCTTCTATGACATGAAGATGTAAAAACATGATCAAAAGTAACGTTTATATTTAAGAGTGTATGAAAATCCATTTAACAGAAGTCATTCTTCTCCAGACCACAGTCCACGTAAAACAAGCACAAGCCAAACTTTTTTGTCTTAAACCAATTTAAAGTCTTAACACAAGTTTGAACTTTTTGGCTAGCAAGTGCACGTTACCAAATGCACCTAAATTGCGATGCGTAATGCGCCTTCGCAAGGACAAGTAGGCGGTAAACAATTATTCTAGGCTACTGTGTTCACCTACCTTTGCTGGCGACGCCGATTGGGATGTGTGATGTTGACAGTCCACTCCAAAATGCGCTTCAACCGGCCGGATAAACACGGGAACCGGTGATTAAGATGTTCCAGCAGCTCCTCTTTACGCAGTCCGTACACTATCGGCGCAATGCACTGCGCCAGGCTGAAGAAGGCAAAACTTATGACCGCAAAAAGCTCTTTTGTGGATATGTCGAGTAAATAATTGCGGTAAAGGATATACAGAAAAAACAGTATGAAATTGGGGAGGATGTAGACGGCGAGCTGCGTGCCGTGGAGAGCGATAGTCCTACACGCAGCTCGGTTGCGCCGGTTCAACACACCCAGACGACGCCCCTCATATAAGATCCGTACATAGCTGTACACGATAAGAACAGTGCAAATTGTTATTAGAATGATTTTGTGCATTTCTCCGCCTTGCAGAGCTTTCCTTCCACAGGGCACAGTGTCATTTATTTTGGGCGACAGGGTAAGAGGAATAATCGACGCGAGTCCCCATGTTAAGATCCCGATGAGCCACGGCCAGGGTTTGAAACAAACTTTGCTATAGTGGAGCGGGTAACATATGGCAAAGTAACGGTCCAGCGCCATCGCCGTGATGGTGAGGATGATATTGGAGCCGCTTGTCATCAGACCTTTGATTAGCGACATGCATATGTTTCGCGTGGTCGCTGCTTTCAGGTAGCTTTGTAAGTTAAAGCTAAAGCTTACTGCGAAGTAAACCAGCGCGGAGAACAACAAGTGGAACACGAGAACGAAGCGCGCGTGGCTCCGCAGGCGCGCCTCGCGCACTATGGTCCAGTTGATGATCAAGTTGAAAAAGGCCAAAATGATCAAAGAAACCCCCGATGCCCAAACACGTATGTATGAATACGAGTTGGCATCATCTGTAGTAGCATTTGTCATCCTAGCGCTTCTTCAGGCCTCGCTCGTACAGTAGTAGAACCAAAACGTTCCAGAACAAAACGCTTTTAGGTGCGCACGGTTCATTTGGCTCGACGTTGGTCAATGTTTCTCCAAAAATCCGAATGTTCATGTGAATTCGTTTGGTGGATCTGTTCGGTCAAAAACACCAGCGGTCCTCGCGTAAAAGTCAGCCAAGTGATGGAAAGAGTCAACTTCACGTTTACTTCCCTCTCTAGAGCAGCA
>NW_015538065.1:1142672-1143098 GCF_001515605.1 Sinocyclocheilus anshuiensis
GGCGCCTTTTGTGTGTGCAGCATATTTTCATGAGAAATGTGACAGGTGTCTTATAAAATAATGGAAGACGGACTCAGTGCCTGCTATTGAATGTGTTTTTGAATATTTGTTTGAACCCCGTTTAACTTAAAACTTGGATATAGTGCTGTTATATTGAGCAATCATACTTTTTCAGTATGGGACATGAAACCTGGAAGTGTTGTAACTTCTTTTGTTGCAATATTTGTAACTAAACACTTTTTTTTGTATCAAACCTTCATTTTGAAGGTTCATCCTCGTGCTCCACTTGTTGTTCTCCACGCTGGTTTACTTCGCAGCAATAAAGGTGCTTCACAATGTCATAGAAAACCCTTTTTTGTCTAAATCAGGGGTGCCCAACCTCGGTCCTGGAGGGCCGGTGTCCTGCAGAGTTTAGCTCCAACCCCA
>NW_015538065.1:1143493-1160156 GCF_001515605.1 Sinocyclocheilus anshuiensis
AGGTTCTTCAGATTATAAAAAGGTAAGAAAGAGATGGTTCTTTAAAGAACCTTTGACTGAATGCTTCTTTGTGGAATAAAAAAAATGGTTCTTCTATGGCATCGCTGTGAAGAACCTAAGCACCTTTATTTTTAAGAGTGTATAATGTTCCCATATTTACAGTGGTGGCCAAAATTATTAGAACACTAGTATTTTCACCAGCTAAAAATTTTTTTTTTTTAATCAGTTATTTCTATCTTGTGCTGTAGTGTGTCAGTGTGTCAGTAGTGTGTCAGTAGGAAATATCAGTTGACATTTCCAAACATTCATTTTGCCCTTAATTTTAAAAATCCAGAGAAAAGTTTTAGGCACTTATGTAAAAATGCTGTAAAATGAGGATGCTGTCAAAAACAAAACTCTCACTGGATTATTACAATTCATGGCAAAATGAATGTTTGGAAATGTCAACTGATATTTCCTACTGACACACTACAGCACAAGATAGAAATAACTGACTTAAACCCTGGTAAAAATACTAGTGTTCTAATAATCTTGGCCACCACTTTATCTGCTACAAATTAGTTTCCAAAACAGCAATTAATGGCTAAACCGTGTAAATGAATGTCAAGTATAGCCTACAAAGAGTGCATGAATATGCCCCACTTGTTTACAATCCTTAATATCCTTGATATGTAATGCCATGCTCATTTTATTGTAACCATTGTAAATTATAACTACAGGCATATAGAAAACCATTTTAATACAAACAAATTTACATTCACTGTGAGAAAAAAAATATGACTGCTATTATAGTTTCATCCATGTTTATTGTATCTGTCCCTAATAAAACATTACATAAACAAAAATAAATGTGTTTTTGAAATTATTGACCCAATCAAAATGATTTTTTTCTGACACTGTGGAAATATTGAAATACATTAAGCATAGGTTAAAATTCTTTAAACCACAGGAAAAAAAGAAAACGGTTACACTGACCTTGTGGGGTTACGTAGGCATATATATAAATATATATTTTTTGTAAGGGGTAGGATTAGGCTAAGGGGAGAGAAAATGTAGTTTATAGGCTACAGTAGGCCAATATAAAAACCATTACGTCTATGGAGAGTCCCCATAAAACATGGAAACCCAGCATGTGTGTCATTCAGTTGTTTTGAATATAGTCTTTACCATCTGTGCAGTCTTTAGATATAAATCAAGGTTACACTGACCTTGTGGGGTTACATAGGCATATATATAAATATATATTTTTTGTAAGGGGTAGGATTAGGCTAAGGGGAGAGAAAATTTAGTTTATAGGCTACAGTAGGCCAATATAAAAACCATTACGTCTATGGAGAGTCCCCATAAAACATGGAAACCCAGCATGTGTGTCATTCAGTTGTTTTGAATATAGTCTTTACCATCTGTGCAGTCTTTAGATATAAATCAAGCAATGTATTTACTGTCAAACTGTCACATCTTACAGCAGAACCTGCTGATGTTATCAGTTGATATTTCTGTATTTTTGCTCAAGCTCAGAAGGGGGGGATGTGTGATTTCACTGCTGTAGTTCATTTCTAAATTGGTCAAACTGTAGATGTGCAACTCACCCCGTGTTAAAGCTTGATCCCTCGTCTCCACTAATTGTTAGAAAGTTTATAAATTTGATTGATTTATTTTTTATTGCCGCCACGTTTACAAAAATGGTTAATTTCCCTTAAGTACATGGGTAGGCTATTCTGTGCGTGTCAGAAGGTCGTAGTAAAGGTTATGGCACAGCGCCACCCAGTGTTTGAAAAACTACGCCATTTATTTATTGATATTAAACAGACATGTTGTTCACTGTATATTTATACATTTGGGATCAGCTACACTACCGTTCAAATTTCAGGGTCAGTGAGAGTTTTTTTTTTTTTTTGTAATATATATATACACTGAAAAAAATGTTTAATTCATCCAATTAAAAAAATTGAGGGTAATGATTCACATTATATTTTTTAACTTGAGCCAATGAAAAATAAATAACTTGCCCTAAAAATATAGATGTGAATCATTAACCTAAATTTTTTTAATTGGATGAATGAAACAAATGATTGAACAAATGATGAAATGAATGATTTTTCAGTGTATATATAGCAAAAAACAGTAGGCCTATAATAGCTTTCTATTTGAAAAAATTCCTGTTCTTTTAAACTTTTTATACACTAAAGAATCCTGGAAAAATTGTATCACGATTTCAAAATGATCAAGTAGCACAACAGTATATTACCGTAATAAGAAATGCTTCTTGAGCAGAAAATCAGCATATTAGAATGAGTTCTGAAGGATCACGTGACACTGAAGACTGGCTGCTGAAAATTCCGCTTTGCCATCACAGGAATAAATGACATTTCAAAATATTTTAAAACATAAATCAGCTATTTTCAATTGTAATACTATTTCCCAATAGTTACTGTTTTACTGTATTTTGATCAAATAAATGTAGCCTTGGTGAGCATAAGAGAGTTCAAAAACTAAATATAAATCTGAAGCTTATAGCTAAACTAACATTTTTTCAATTCAATTTCAAGTTGAAAGCAGAGGCAGTGTACAGTGCCTGACTGTAGCTGTTCATTTCAGGATTCTCAGTTCCCCATGCTGACAGGGTTGATGAAGTTTATGTGCCTGTAGTGGATTCACTGAAAGAGAGTGGAGTGTTTAGACCTAGGTAATGAACCTACAAAATTATTGTTTTTGAATACAGAACCGTAATCAATGAGTAGCCCCTAAACATCATTCTTTTCTAACAGGGCAATAGTCAACAAGACAGACTGGTGCTGCCATAGAATGAAAAAGGGGCACTTACAAATGCAAAACAGAAAAGAAGATGTGACATTACTCATAATACTGATAAATATTCATGATCTCTATGCCAGTCTCTAATGCATAATTGCAATCTCTCCAGTTCACCACCAGAGGCCATCTTCATCACATTCATTAGGACTATTAGTTCTTGTCTTGTTTGTCTGCAGTATGACTTTTAATGTATTGGATACTGAATTCATCCAGTACGTCCATTATGCTAATTTCCCATTCATATTTGTAAATTTATGGCTTTTTTTTTTCTTTTTCTTTTTTAAATGTATTCGTTTACAGTAACAGATGTTTTTGCTCTTGTCTGGATTGGTCTTTACTGGCATTTGATTCAGTGTTGGGATATTGGAATATGCTTCTTTATCTTATCAATATGTTATGTTTGCTTATTTATGCCTATTTGTTTTTGCTTGTATTTTGCATGTGGTAAATATCCCCCCAACATACACACATGGTACCTCAGTATCACTTGATTCTATTCATTGTCCCACTGATGAAGTGGTGAATAAGCTTCAACACATAATCAGAGAAATTCATGAATAAGGAAAGCGTGTCCCTCTTGTGGTTCTTCATGTATTTTGTATGTAAGTTTTCACTGTGACTGCTGTTATGTGATTTTTACAATAAACATTAGCCTACACTGAAGCAAACAAAACATGGTGGTTATTCAAACTCACCTGGGTCACTACCAACCCATCATGATACATTTTAAAACCCGTTTGTTATTTTCATTTTTGGTCTTTTGTATTCACAAAGGACAGGAAATCCATTAGACAGAGAGATTAATTGGATTCATGGTGCCCAAATTTACACGTTTTTTTTCTTATGTGCTATTCTACAACTCTGGTCTGGTCTAATTCAGAAGAAAACAAAACCAAACAAGGAACACCTAAATACCTTGAGATTTATCACTGGCTCACCTCGCCTTGAAATGTTTAGCTCTTCATTCTCTGTGGGTTTCTGAAACTTGTGACAGTTGATTATTTAATTGAATTTATTTGAGTAAAACCACAAGGCAGCAAAGCGTGTGCTGCTGTGACAGTCATTTACAGTAACTTCAGATATTACTATTTAACGTTAGTTTTACAACTTTAGATGCTTTCCCACTTTACTGGATTAGTACATTTAGTATAGCAATAATTGTAAACAAAACCGTTTTGCACAATAAAATGGTTAATTTCTAATCATCTATAGCCTATGTGTTAAATTGTTGATGAAGTTAATTTCTCAATCAATTCTCTATTCCACAGAACCACAGATTTTTATTAAAATGGTTTTACGTTTACTGCAAATTAGACATGCCTTCTCTTTGTGTTGACCAGAAAACAATACAGGCAAAAAAAAAAAACGCTTAGAGGCCGTGGCGCTCTTTTTTTTTCAAAGCGCTTTCCCTTTGAGATAGGTTTCATTTTCAACTGCAGACCACCACTGCAACACTTCTCCAAGAGTCCAGACTGAAAGCAAGGTAGGTCATTCGTTTATTTACTAATGTCGAAATGTTTAATTCTAGTGTGTATTTGTCTTGAGAAAGAAAAAAAAACCTTGCAAAAGTTAACTAAATAATTGCAGAATAAGGATTTATGTCTCATTCGTTTATTTACTAATGTCGAAATGTTTAATTATAGTGTGTATTTGTCTTGAGAAAGAAAAAAAAACCTTGCAAAAGTTAACTAAATAATTGCAGAATAAGGATTTATGTCTTTAAATGATCGAGTGCTAAATGCGTAATACATAACAGTTTCGGTTATCACAATTTACGTTCACAATAACCACACAATCCGAAATATGATCGCATCATACTTGTAATATAGTCTACATTTTCATGAAGTTTTGTATGTTATCTCTTAAATTGTCCAACCAACTATTTTCCACTTCTTTAATCTCATAATGGAAATAGGCATTGTAAAGTTAACGTTCACGTTCAAAACTGTATAACTTTTTAAGGGAGTTTATAACAAGCTCGGAATTCAGTATACATTTCAAGGGGATATAGAATGTGTGGAAGAAATGAGTTAAAAACTTTAGCAAAGACGTGTCTCTTACTAAGTTGGCAACTCTAAACTTAGCTATAGTTATTTATTCTAACAAATAAAGTGTGATTTGTTACTTTAAACTTCACAGTCATTCACCTCCTTTTCTTTCTCCTTATCTTCCTCTCTCTAACCATCCCATCCCCTCCACCATTTCTTCCTTGCAGTCATGGCAGTACATTCACAAACTACTACAATTGTGACATCCCAGCATGTCTCCTCTGGTACCTGGACTACAGGCATCTGTGACTGCTGTTCTGATATGAGCACTTGTAAGTCACCCACTGACCCATGACCTCTCAGTTCCCTTTTCTTTATTCCAACTTATTTGAATGCGAAATCCAACCTGATCCTAAACCTGTTTTGATGTTACGAAATCAGAGCTCCAGAGAAACGCTGGAAAGTACTGCAAAAAGTAGGCACAGCCTTCCTGTTAAAGTACAATATGTAATTAAAATGAAAAAAGTATTGACGTAGGATGACTTTATGAGGTCATCTAGTTGACTTTAGTGCAGCTTTTATTTCTCAAGCACAGTTTTTATGGCTTTATAACGATATAATGCTTAAAAGGCAAATGTAGAACATCATGACATCACACACACATGTGTGTATGTATATAGATAGGTAGGTAGATGGATAGATAGATAGGTAGATAGGTAGGTAGATAGATAGGTAGATAGGTAGATAGATAGATAGATAGATAGATAGATAGATAGATAGATATCATTGGTAATACTTTAGATACAGTAGTGCTAAAATGCAGCACCTAAATTTTGATATCTGTTCAACCTCAACTTTGGACAAAGGTGTAGAAGGACTCCTCTTTAAATTTACTGCAGGCCCAGAGCTAAAACATCCCTCATGTGTGTTTCAGGTTGCTGTGCCCTTTGGTGTTTCCCCTGTATGCAGTGTCAGACTGTGTCTCAGTTTGGCTGGTGTTTCTGCATGCCGTTGCTGGACTGCTGCATGGTGGTGTCTTGCTGTCTCCGCCAGAAGATGAGAGAGCAGTATAACATTCATGTGAGTTCTCACACACACACACACACACACACACACACATGTTGTGTTTCCATGTTTTATGGGGACATTCCATAGGCATAATGGTTTTTATACTGTACAAACCTGTGATATACTGTGATAACCACAGGCAAGATTGAATTTGTTCAGTGAACAGATGTTTGTGAAGTTGCTTCCCAGTGAAAGACGAAGAGACGTGGCAGTTGTTTCAAAATCAGTAAAATCGTAAATTTTTAAGTTTTAAAAACTGCTTGTGACTGTGAAAAACATATTTGGGCCACTGGTGCAAGTGACACATAAATAGTTGTGTAATACAATGGAAATAAAAATGACAACTTCCAAAATGCATCTACACTGCAAAACTGTGAATGGCTGCTTTTCTCAACTTCAACAGAGCAAACATGAAAAAGTTGTGTATGACACAAATATTGTACATTTTTATGTTATTGTGTGTTTATGTTTACAAGCTTGAAGAGGTTAACATGAGCTGCTGTTGTTTCTTTGCTGCCTGTGAATATTTTCTTATCATTAAATTGCCCCCAAAATTAAATATATGAGGGCAAAAAATGCCCCTTCTTGTTTTTAATATTTATAAAATATGATATAGTTCAGCAGTCACATGAGTAAGAGTGCCATTTTCCCTGAATGTCAGCGTGATTGTCAGTGTGATTGCATGTGATACTGATTATATATAATAGTTAAAAAAACAAAAAGTTAATATTATGTAACTTATATTTTGCACACTATATTGTTTGTTTTTGCTCTATTTGGTCAACAAAAATGGTTCCATACGAAGCTAGAACAGAACCTTTGTGCATCTCAGAAACACAGTTTGAACGAATCGGGTGAATCAGTGATTGCATGACCCATTCGTAAAGACAGTCACTTGCTTCATTCCTGAATTAATCAGCCATTTTAAATCAATGCTTTAGTAGCAAAGAATGTGACCTCCTACTAGCAGTAGGTGCTCATAAAAAATAGTGTAGTGTAGAGCCCTGCCTTTATGGATGTGCAACATAGCCACATTAAATTCTGAGTACATACAATAAACATTGTCAGAGGCACTATACACCTTCATTAATGACTGAAGTGTAGTATGACTTCAGTCTTTAGCCATGTGTAGCCATTTGCCTCCATCTGAAGCCAATTCATCAGAACTTTAACTTATTTCACAATGCATGGCTACTTTGAATATGAAAAAGCATGAATAAACCCTACGATTGCTGATTACGTCACATTACCCCACATTAGCTATACATTCATACAGTAACTTCAAATGTTAGTCTATTGGAACTTATTTCTCATTTCTCTTATTTCTATCATCTGATTGGAGCAAAAGATTAACTTATACAGTGAATTTTGTAAATGTTGTTCAGGTAACCTAAAACTTCAGCTTACTTCAAACAGGGCTGCCAACATTTGAGTTCAGCCTGGAGTGAGAATAATTCAGGAATAATCAACAAGTTTGCGATTAAGTACGTGTTACATTTTTCTCAATTTTCCATCAACTAAGCTATAGGGAACCATATTGTTAAGGTTAAAATAAGAATTGATTAGTATACAAGTTCATATTAGACCATTTTATAATAACGTTATATCTATAAATTTTTATTAATTATAGTAAAAAAAGAGTAATTATATGAGTAAAAATGTAAATGCAATCTCTAGGGTACATTTTTCTCGCTATACTTTATGGACACTGAATGGATTTTCAGCCGCTTTTGTTTACAAGCTGCTGTCTTTCCACGGTTGAAAGTGATTATGAGACACTAGACATTCAGTAAGTTGTAGTGTATCTTTCAACATGCCCTCGGATGTTCATTCATGATTATTTCATAGTAATTAGAATGCACTCCTGCTTCGCTTGAAATGAGGCAAAGCGAGAGCGCACGTGAACTGTCTCGCCACTAAAGAGCTCCAAAACTTTAGCCTATTTATCGTTTGAAATTCTTAATAAAACTAACATAATTTCAATGCTGAGAGTTTGTTTCATATTTAAAAAAATAATCTGCTCTGTCTTGTCTGTCAGAACGTTGTTTATGTCCTCTTTGCTCTGCAATGTTTTTCACTCTGTAAGAAAATGAACGTGTGGCATGAGAGCGTGTACGTGAGAGGCTGGAAATGGACAAGATGGAGCGCAATGCACAACACCAGATGTGTCGTGTCCTTGAGCTGAGGCTAAAATAAATGCTCCTTTCAATATGATTAAACAAAGAAAATGAAATAGTAGCATATTAAATTTTGTAAGTTAAATTATTAGATATTACAAATTATTTGGTAAACATATAGTGCTGCGTATTTTATTGGTGCAGAGGTGAGTATGTGTATTTTCTAAAACATTTGCAACTGATTTTTTTCACTTAATTAGAAGCACCACAATTAAATTGTGTTGTCTGTTACAAAGAGACTACTTAACAGACATTTAGAAAATTATTTTAAAGTGTTGCAGTCTTCACCCCCCTCTTGAACACTTGGGCCAAATACAGGAAATACGTCATTCAGTTAGACAAGTGGTCAAAACCGCAAGTGTGGGTATTGGAACAAGAACCTGTTTGTCAAGCCAGTTTAAACTAATAAGTAACAATACTTATAAACTAATAACTAATATTATTATATATTTTACAAATATAAATTCAGTGGTATTACTGAAACTCTTTCTTCCTCAGGGTTCCTGCTGCGATGATGTTTGCACTCTCTGCTGCTGTTATCCTTGCGCCTGGTGTCAGATGTCTCGTGAAATCAAGATTCGTGCTCATTCTGGGTCTGTGGTCACCCAACAAATTACACGTAGTTAGAGACCTGTTTTGCTGTGAGTTATGGTAGTATGGGCAAAAATTAATGCAGGTGATGAAAACCGATGCCCTCTACCTAGTGGTGATTCGTAAACAGCAAAGTCATTTATATTGCATGCTTCACTGTGTTTTTCACAAAGTTTACCTGTTATTGTGCTGTTTATATAATGCACAAATGTTTGTAACTCACTTTTCATACTTTTACAAGTTACAAAAAAATAGGCACGGCATATGTTATGTGAAAAACAGATAGCGTAAAACAAACATCCTTATTGCTTCACTATGTTATGGTAAAAATAAAACCTCTGTTTTATTGTATTTTGTATTAGTTGAAAATCATTCCAGTAATAAAATGATGAGGTAATAGAAAACCTGTTCTGGCATGTTTATATTTATTTTGTATTGGTGCATTTGCTTACTATGCTTTATCTCAGGTGTGAAAACAAGATCACAACTTTTTTTCCCCCTCCACTACCCACAGAGCAACTTTTGAAATGCATAGATGGTGTTTGTGACACCATCTGTATATCAAAATGTTGTCATATTCCTTTGTAAAAAGTGTTATTTTTATATAAAGGTAATGTTCACAAAATGCAAATAAAAGACTCATAATTTTGAATATGGTGTTTCACCGATGCAAAATACTTTGCATATTTGCAAAACTTGTAGCATATAGTTACAAACATTAATCTTTGTATGTGCTGAGGATTACATGCATTATGTTGCCCTGGCAACAGCTCACCGACTGTGCACATCATGTTTGACTAACTAATGGAAATGCTGTTCCATAATTGCAAAATTCATAAAATGTTTATAAATATGTAGTGAGTTCCAATAGTGATGCTTTGCCCCAGAGGCCTACTGTACTTTTAATAGTATTATGAAAATGTTTACCAATTCTCTTGGTGATACTTGGTTTTGGATTATTCTCAGGTTTCAAGCTCTGTTTCTTCTCTGTTTTTGAGCACTGTGTACTGATGTTTTTGACTCCCAATGGGTTTAGCAAGGTCTTTTGTCAAGCTCCAGTTGATTTTGGCTGCAGACAAACCTTTGTTTTTAAAGTCTTTAAAGTCTCTCTTTTTCTGACCTTTTCAGGACATTGTTTAGACTGAAAAGGACTTTAATACATTTTAAATATGCTCTGTAAACAGTACCGCCGCTCCCTATATGCACAGTATGTAGTTTGCGTTAGAGGGTGACACGGGGGTGGATTTTCAAACCTCTCCCGTTCCACTCCCACAAAAAAATCCTGTCCCATCCCAATCCCACGAAAAAACAGTGGGAAAATCCCATCCCAATCCCAGAAGAATGACTCCCATTCCCTCCCCACTCCCGTGTTGTGTTTTTTTTGGCCGGAATCTGACAGTTACAATAAAAATACAGTACAGATCACAGCATGCCCACCTTAGTTGAATAAAAATCCAAAATGTAGTTTTTTGTTATTTTAATGAACTGAAAGCCAGCTTAAACAATGCACAGTGTACATTGCACACACATTAAATGTCATGTAAATCATCCATGCAAACACACACACATTTTCTATTTGAATTAATTCAGTTGAAAGTAGACATTTCACTCTCTATAGATATATTTTTCATACACAGAGTTTCGAGTTTCTCGCTCAAGTTCACAGAGACCAAGACGGCAGACAGCGCATCCTGTTTGCTTTACTTATTTATTTTACAGAAGCGCAAAGTTTCGTTGTTATTCTGAGTGCACACAAATAAATGTAGAGTCTTTACAGATTACTTTTATCTGTATGACCAAAAATGAGGGAGTATTTTAAGAGTAAGTGAGTGCACCGGTGCCTCCATCTGTCCTGCAGTGAGCGCTACTGTTCAGCTCCACACTCCACACAGACACTTCAATAGCGCACATTTTCTAGGTTAACATTAGATTGAGCGGCCATGTAAAGTTGTTACTACATACATCTTTCAGATGAAAAGCCATATTTGAGGTCGATGAACGATAGGCGAGCATTTGGATGTCCTGCCTGATGTACTGTATTACCACATAGACCAGCCGTTAACGATCTGTCCGTCACGGACTACATGCGTCATTCACTTAACCAGCCACACCAAAGCAAACAGGAGGAGAGACAGGGCAACTGGAATTGAGTTCAAAATTAAAATATACAGTTTATAGTTTATTTATATAAAAGGTATATTTGTGTATAAAGTTGGGTATCATAGTGTTATTACGATTCCTCTGTTTTCTCTTGCAACTCTACCTTTACAGATGCACTCAGCACTTTATATCATTCTCTGTCCAACTCTTATTAGAACTTCTGATCAGTTTTCCGAGGACTCTGAATCACCTCGTGTCTGATCTGTTTGATCTTAGGATGGCAACTGATTGTCATATGAGCAGAAATATGGGGTATGTTTTATAACTTACAGCCATATATTTTAAAAGCAGGGTAGGTGATTTGGTTCAAAAACTTTTTTTGTTATGCTGGTTGAAAGTCTCTTCACATCCTGATAGCAATCACCAAGTTTAGTGATCTAAATGTATTATATGTAGGCTATTTATATCATCTATGGAAGGTGTAGGACCAAAAAATGTTTGTTCAATCATATCCCTCGGTCCGAGGAATACAATAGGCCGTCCTGCCTGCCTGTCAACGTATGTATTTATTTGCATACCTTCGTGCACTCTGTGTGCACAGACATGAAACGTCATCAGCACGTTCCATTACATTATTGTGGAGAATATTGAGAATATTTACGCTATTGAGCGAGAATAGACGGCATTATTATTGTAATATTATGTGCTTCGTACAGTAATCTTTTCTCGCTGGTGAATGAGACATGAAGTAATCTGACAGCATTGCATTCAGCCCTCATCGTGTCTCTGGTTAGCCTCTGTTCTGCCTGCGCGCATTCATGTGTTTTGGAGGAGGCGTGGCTTTGGAGAGTGATTTGCAGGGAGGGTGGGATCTTGCTTTCAAAGATACATTGCTATTGCTAGCCTCTCCAAATTTGCCTACCCAAACTTTAGGTGATATAATCTAAATATACCAATCTTCTTAAACTATCAAAATCTGTTTCTACCATAAATGTACTGATAACCTGTCATTAAAACAACCAGTACTCATATTGATCATACATACAAAGACAAAACACCGTTGTAACACACGACACTAAAATTATGAAACAAAACTATTTAAATCAAATATAATCACATTTGCTGTGTCATGCAGGGACTGTCTTTTACTGTTTTTTTTTTACCGTAAATTAATATGGTAATTCATAGTTTTACCTGCAAAAAAACGTATTTTACAGTAACATATGAAACAAAACTATTTAAATCAAATATAATCACATTTGCTGTGTCATGCAGGGACTGTCTTTTTACTGTTTTTTTTTTACCGTAAATTAATATGGTAATTCATAGTTTTACCTGCAAAAAAACGTATTTTACAGTAACGACATATAATGCAATGTTCAACCATTTACAGTTACAATTTTTTTTACAGTGTGAAATTAATTTGATGTGACCACAGGAATGTATCTGAAACTTAATACGTATCTTTTCCCAAAAAATTGGCCCACATGGAACATAAAAAAACTCATGCATGAAATAGTCTGAGGAATGTACATTGATAGCAGTGTCAAGGTAAGCACACACACACGTTTGGTTATGGTTGAGAGGTTTGGCCGTGTGAGCCGATTGGGTTACTTGAAAAAGATCAAACACAACAACACTGAGATTGCATTCTGCACCCTGAACAAAACATGGAAATCTAAAATATAAAGATCTAAAATGGCTCAGTATATGCTAAATTCATCATAAATTACTAAAATGGCTTTTACAAACTGACAGAGGCAAACTAAGAACAATCACTGTCCTACATTTAAATCCTTTAAGCAGTTTGAACAGTTAAACCACTTATACAGGAAATAGTTTAATTTCATGTGAAACAGAAGTTATTCTTCTGCACTCTGAATTGCTGGACAGCTTCCTATCTGTCAACTGACCTTGAGGCAGTGCGTGGGAGAAGTTGCTGTAACCCAAGACACTGTAGTCTTATATCTTCCCTCTTTTGACCTAGAATTTATTTTTGTCTGACTATTTTTCAGATTAGCACTGGCACAGCACCATCATTGTGCATCGCATTTAACCTCTAAACACACACACTTGCACGGTTGGTGTTCGCAGTCTAATAATGGACTACTGTTTGTGACTCTTCTTTTCTCTTTTTCGTTTGGGGATGCGCCATCAGACCATCCATTATTCTCAGGAACTGAACAATCATAGACTGTCACTCCCACGGCTTCTTACGCAAGCTCTCCGCCGCCGCCTGGGAGAGAGGCAGGAAATGTGAGCAGTGAGGTTCTGGTAAAATTGCTTGGTTTTTCAGAAAACAAGCAGCCTTTCAAGCCTGGGCAAAACAGATGAAACGAGAGAAACAAGCAGAGAATTTTTTCTTCTAAAACACATTCAGCAACTGAATCCACTATGTAGTACAGTTGTTTTCCATAGGTTAAATTCAAATTACTACCAGTGTTACTTTCATTTAAAGGGATAGTTCACACAAAAATGAATCATCTGTCATCTACTCACCCTCATGTCATTTCAAACCTGTATTACTTTCTGTTGTACTCACCCTCATGTCATTTCAAACCTGTATGACTTTATTTTTTTCTGCATAACATAAAATAGAAAAATAAACTTATTTTCAGACATTTTTCTAAATATCCTCAAAATCACACAGGCTGTTATCATAACATCTTGTAAAAAAAATAGCATTCAGTTCTGCTTCATTTGTCAGCGTAGGTCTCACATAAACATCACGACAATGAAACAATGAAAACGTAGTAATTGTGACTTGCTTGAGACTTGAGATTAATCACGTACAGTCTGTGGCCACAACAAAATGAAGTGATGAGCTTTTGAAAAAAGAATTATATATATGAGGCATGGACTCCACAAGCTGTAGAGAAACTATATGCATGTAGAAGTTTTGCCACAGCCAGAATATTTTGAAGTATTTTAATGATTTATTCAGATAAAAAGCTAAAGATTCTAATAGTTGAATGGTGCACTGATGGTGTTTAAAGCAGGCACAGTGTGCCGGATGTGCAGGTGCGCATCACAAGTTTCAGAGGCCCAGCAGCAAAACATGTGGCTGAGTGCTGTTGGTAATGGTGGAAGGGGTGGGTTTGTGCTCTTGTGAGAAGAGGTGTGTGTGTTTTTGAGGTATGTGTGTGAGAGGTTGCAGCATTTGTCTTGCTGTTTGGATAGACAAGGCAGAATAAAAGCATCCTTAGGGTCTCCTTAGGGTACCAAAAGGGCAAAAATACAAATATAAGCACCAAAAGTATATAAGATGTGTTTGTTTAGCTGGTGAAAATGACAAATAAAACCCTCTTGATCAGTATATTGACCGGTATAAGGCATGTTTTGTACACTTTCATGCTAGTTTTGGATGCCCACAGAGTTGCACTAGTCTTTAAATAAATCAATAAATAGCACTTTCATGCGCAATATGCATTTTAAAGTGCTCCACAGATCAATACATAAAATAGAAAAATATTATAAATACACACATACATACAACGCTAGCACTTTTCATACATAAGATGCAGTTCATAGAAAAATATTAGTAATAAACACGAAAATTAAAATAAGTAAAAAATGTAAAAAGAAAAACAAAATGAGGAAATAATAATAAGAATGACTTGAGAGACTTAAAATATCTTACTCAAAAATGAACTTAACGTTTCCTCTATCAACTCTCATCATTTATTTCTCTATCATCATTCTCATCATTATGCCATCATTCAAATCTCTGTATTGTTCTGCTGTATTATTCCCCCCAGCTTCATTTTTAATTGCACATTATTGCTCTCCCTCTCCATTCCTGCAAAAGCCAAACATAGTCATCAATCCCTTCCCTCACAATTCTCCATGCATTTTCCTTTGTCCTTTTTTCTTATCCCTATTAGATGCAACTTACAGAATAGAATTGAATTTTGTGGTTTCAGTGGTACTTATAGAAGCTGCTCCACTGTTAGAAATGGAAATGGGCAGCATCCTCCATTTGAAAAGGAAGCAGGAAAACCAGACGGTTTTGAATTTGATCCTATCCGACATCATACAGGAAAGTATGAAAATCAAATGAATATTCCACATACAAAGGCATTCAATTACTTTTGGTTCAAACTACAAACCACAGCTAGAATCAGGTGAGCATGAAGCATCAGTTGGTACATTCCCCAGTGCCCCCTTTGAATTGCAAATTAATATAGAGGAAACACTGCATCATAGTTTAGTGCACGTCGTTTCTGTGTGACAAAAAAAAAACATATCAACCATTAAAAATACAGATAATATGAGCACTTGGCAAAGGCATAAGAGTTCAATACTGGAGCCTTTTGGATCTTACATTGAAAGGCCACACTTCTGTTGCTGGAGTAAATGAATGTATTTCCTTTTTTATTATTAACTTAATTGTCACATGGCCCCTTTTTTTAATTCTATCATTTAAAAAAAAATGTTTTTGGTCCATACAATTGAAAACAATGGAAACCAAAAGTGCTTGGTTACCAACATCCTTTAAAATATCTTATTCTTATGTTCCACAGAAAAAAGGAACATGCTTTAATTAATTAAAACAGGTGCTTAAAGTCAGACCAGTTAGTTTGCAAGACTGAAACTGCAAGGCCAATGGATTGAGGAAGTACAGTATCTTAAGCATCACCATTCCTGGGTAGAAAAGCACTATCTGATCCCAAAAAGCAAACAACAAATAGTGATAATATGCTCACTATGTGCTGTAGTACTGCTGATACAGGAATACTACACTATAATTTCATATAGGAAACTACACTATAAGCCCGGAGACTTAAGCTTAGCTTAAATATATACTATAATATTCTCAATTGGAATAGAGTAGAGGCTTGGGCCCAGAAACAGTATTTGATACCCCACAAGTCAGGACTTTTTTTTAATGTGATGTTTTGTTGTATTCTGTATTATCACTGTATGCTCATGTTCACGTTCTCTGCAATATGTGCAGAATATCATACTACCATACTAAACTTATAATATTGCCGCAGGCCTAGTAGCTAACCTACAGCTGTAAAAGCATCAGTGCTTCCTCTATGAACTGAATACCTGTGTGCACTAGAATGATGACTTATAATAACGTAATGACTTATTTTAAAACATCGTTGAAACGGTACTATATTATTAGTATCTATTTTAATGTCATGTGTGACAAGCCAAACCATTTTTAAAAAACTTTATCCGAAGAAGTGCTGTCGATCATATCTTCCTTTTCGAGGATGGGAGTTTCAGACCTGAGTGGGATGTCAGCGCCCCCTCCAGGACTTCACTGAGAAACACAGCGGAGGGGAAGCTGTTACAACAAAAACGTTCAATCAAGGCTTTTCTTGTTACAACTGGGCACAGAAGGTTTACGGTGTCAATTAGGCAGAATCTCGGTAGAGGAGTTGACACACATGAACATTTCAATATATAGGGCCTTCTGGGTTCTGATTTCTTAAAGTGGCTTCAAACTGGGTTTTCTGGGATGGTCCTTTCAGTATTTCTCGATCTGTAGGTGGCAGTATTAAACTGAGTGAACTCCACAGTATACAAACTTTTTGGGAACAAGAATTATGGACGTGTCCCGCTACCGAGATTGAAATGTAAACCTTCCTCTCTTTGCCTTTTTATAATAATTAACATAATACCTTTGATTTACATAGTTGTTGTTGTTGCTGCTTTTGTTGTCAACATTGATAATAATAAGAAATGTTTCTTGAGCACCAAATCAGCATATTAAAATGTTTTCTGAAGGATCATGTGACACTGAAGACTGGAGTAATTATGCTGAAAATTAGCTTTGTCATTTGTGTGTGTGTGTGTGTGTGTGTGTGTGTGTGTGTGTGTCTGTGTGTACTGGTTTATATATTTTGGTGGGGACTTAAACCTGACTACACACAGACTCATGGGGACTCGTGTCACGGTGGGGACCTAAAA